>NC_056747.1:668576291-668587238 GCF_019279795.1 Protopterus annectens | reverse complement strand
CCCTGACCATCGGGTATAAAAGATGCAGCCGACGGCATTTTCTTCAGTCTTTCTTGCCGCGCAGTGCCCGAAGCAAACGCAGTTCGCAAGTGCCAGTCGGCAGACCCCTGAGATTTTCACAGACGAATTTCATATCTGAAGTCTTCAGTAAAGCTAAGTACCCCATTGGGGAAACTTTTTTCTTGCTCCAGACCGATGTTAGAAAAAGTTAACAATTGTATTTCTTGTGGGAAAGAAGTAGTCCTAGGTAGGGAAGTGAAATTTGCACCTATAATTAAAAATGTGGAGGGAAACTATATTTCAATAGGAATAAGCAAAGAAAAGAAACCAGAAAATTTTGAATTAGCATTGATTCTGGAATACAATACAATTAATAGTAAAATAAGAAATATTTTTAAAAAAGAATGGGACAGATTTATAGAATTAACAGATTTGGAATTAGGAAATAATGGTCTGCCCAAGATAATATATAAAAATTCCTCAAGTATAAAAAATTTATTAGAAAACAAACACACCTTGGAGCCACAGGATAGAAGAAGAAAAGGCATATACAAATGTGGTAGGTGTGCCCAATGTGCAAACATCTCTAATAGTAACACCATCCATATAAACAGTAGAAACAAAGTTATAACTAATGATAAGTACTTCTATAACTGTGACTCCTCAGGCTTGGTATATTTAAGTTTGTGCAATGAATGCCAAGCTTTTTATATAGGGAAAACCGAGAGGAAATTAAAAAGAAGAATATTTGAACATTTAAATGATATAAAAAATTGTAAAGAAACAAATGCTTTATATAAACATAGTAAAATTTGTGAGAAATCTAGTTTTAATTTCACTGTTCTAGAACACACAGAAAAAGATATACGTGGGGGGCCCTGGGAAGAAAGGTTAGAATACCGTGAATTATGGTGGCAAATGTCCTTGGAAGCATATAAATTCCCAGGTTTAAATGAACATATAAGTATAGCACCTCTTTTAAAATTAAGGGCAGCTAAGCTATGAGATGGATTCAATTGTTGAGATAAATTTAAAATGCATATTTATTATTATTACTTAAACATTTATATTTATTATTATAATTAATTTATAGTCATCCACACATCTACTTCTTAGTGTAAGAAATGATAAGATATTTAAATTTTTAAAAATAGTGAAAATAAGGGTTTTATTTATTTATTAACAAAGCACACAGTCCATTTTCTTGTACCAGAAAATTTATATAAAAGGTTGTTTTAGATTGTTTTTAATACACACATGTAATTTCAACAAACCGCCACCAGATGGCACCTATCATTGTTTATTCCTTGGTCTATTAATCAATGTGTCTTTAAGGATTTTATATGGTGTATATGGTTTAATAACAAAAATATCAGAAAGATTAATACAATCTTTTTAAAGAGTTTTTAATGTGAATATAAAGGTGTCCAACATAATTACAACAAGAACCAATAGAGAGAAAAGTTTCTGTTTTAAAATGTGGTCTAACTTTTTAATTTTTTTCCTTTTGCTTCTGTTTTAATTAGGAAATTTTACTAATTGTTGTATTAAATTGAATCAATTAATTAATTAGAGGGATATATAAAGCAAAGCTAGAATTTAGTAAGTTATCTGATGAAGTCTGTAACAGGACGAAAACGTATGGGAAGAACAGCGTTAATGCTTTTGCTTGATGTGGATGTTATTTTATACTTGTTTCAGTTCGTTATTTCCGTGTTGTCAGCGTTCTTTATGTGAAGTGAATCAATAAAACTGTGTTTCACCAAAAGACTTCCAGTATTTCCACACTTTTGGATTATTCAGTTACTTTGCGCTTTCTTGTTTATCTTGTGGGAAGCAAATACCTCATAAGGATTACCATTCTTACTGTATTCCTTGCCTAGGCCCTGATCATAACATTGCTAGCTGTCTGTTTTGTGCTAGATTCAACAAACGCACTAGTAAGCATCTGTTTGATTTTGCTTATTACTTTGGCTGAAAATTGAATTACATAATGCCGTCGGAACAGCCGACGACCGGAGTTTCTAAAAAATGCAAGGAAAAAGAGAAGGACAGGCATCCGAGATCCAAAACCGACGAGGCTTCTGCTAAGCCAGTCGCTGGTTCTCGGTGAGGGGCTTTCGCAGCCCCTTACACCCACTACCTCAGAGCCACAGACCGCTGATGACTCCCCTGTGCAGCCAGCTAGGCCTCTGGATACTCAAGGTATTGGACACTCAGAAATCATTCCCTCAGATGGGTCCAGATCTGCTGAGCAGGCATCTGCTTCTGAGGGTGTTTTCAGACCTACACAGTTATATGTAAAGCCTACTTCAGCTTCAAAAGCAAAGACTACAGCAGCTTTAAAGACAAAGAAACAAGTACAGCATTCTCCAGGACAGACTTCCATGCCTAAGAAACAGTTTCTCAAAATGGCCGAAGACCTTATTACCTTGATCAGGGGTTCCCATCTTCTTCCTGACAAGAGGCCTAGGCAAGAGACAGACTCTGACTCTTCAGATCCGGTTTCCATTTCCTCTGACTCCTCTTCTGTACAGGAATACTCTCTTCCTCCCTATGAGGATTTTGATGCTGAAGAATCCATTCCTTCAGCCTCTCCTCCTGAGGATTATTCTTTTGGGGAAACCCTGCATACTATGAGGGAACACTTCCACTGGGAGAGCCAAGATTACTCAGAATCAAAGAAAAGGCTTAGAGATTTTCTTTTACTTCCTCAGCACAGGCCTCTTGCTATTCCCCCTGTGCTAGACATTGTAGATTATGTATTTTCAGAGTCTGGCCTTTCTCCAGACTCCTTACCTCCAGCTCCTGTTAAACCAGACAGATACTACAGGGTTCCTGATTCACATAAATTTCTTTATAAAACCCTGCTGCTGACCCAGAAACTATTTCTCAGGGTCCCATGGGGGTTAAGGCCACTACTGCAAAAAACCCTGTCCCTTCTGACAGGGATTCAAGGGCACTAGATAGATGGGGGAAAAAGGTTTACACTTCTGCTACTTTGGTTATGAGGGCTTTAAATTGTCAATTTCATATGATTAAATATCAGCAATACTTAATGTCACTGTTAAAGCAGAAAATGTTGACTAATTCTGATTGTACAGAAAATAAGGAAATACAGGATTTATTGCATGCAACTGAACAAGTGGGAAAAACGTACATTGCAATGTGGTTTTGATTATCTGGAAGCTTCCTGCAGGGCCGCAGTTGCGGGTTCTGTCATTAGGAGGCATGCTTGGTTAAAGGAACAAAATCTGCCTGATCATGTTAAAGCAAAATTATTAGATGCTCCATTACAGCATGATATTTTATTTGGTGTTAAAGCAGAGGAGGTTTTGAAGAAAATGGAGGACAAAGCGAAATCTATGCAAACAGTAAAGGATTTCTTACACGTTCAGCCACCAAAATTTAGCAGGAACTGGCTTACAAAGAATTGGTCCTTCCCAGTGTCAGACAGGCCACAAAGAGGCAGATACAGACGTCCCAAAGGCAGATCCCAGCCCCAGGGCTCATACAGGCCTAAACAGTGGGGCGTTCCTACCTCCAAAAGTGGAGAAGACAAAGCACAGCCATACAGGAAACAGTCCCAATGACTTGCCTCTGCCAGCACCAAGCACTAATCTTGTTGCAGCCCCCTTAGGGGGGTAAACTAGCACTTTTCTCTCAAAATTGGCACATGATCACCCAGGGCAAATTGGTTTTGAATATAGTGTCCCAGGGCTACAGGTTCCACTTTCACAACCTGCCAAAGGCAAAAGGTATGCCAAACCTGCCACACAATCAATGGGCAGAGGCACAAAAACAAGTTTCGTGCAAATGAGGGCTATTCAGCAAGTACCACAGCAAGTGCAGGGACATGGATTTTACTCAAGACTTTTCTTGGTCCCCAGAAAGGACAAAGCCTGGAGACCAATACTGGACATGTCTTTTCAAAACACATTTCTGGACGTTCCAAAATAATTCAAAATTCTAAATTTGCAGCAGCTTCTGCCCATGCTCGGCAAGAAGGCTTGGCTTGTAACTTTGGATCTAAAAGAGGCATACCTGCATATACCAATCCGACAATCTTGCAGAAGATACCTCAGATTCATAGCTGGCTCAATGCACTACCAATTCTTTGCACTGCCCTTTGGCTTGTCTACTGCACCCAGGGTCTTCACAAAATGCCTGGCACCAGTAATTGCATTTTGCAGACAGAGGAATTCAAATTTATCCGTACTTGGACGACTGCCTTATACAAGCAGAGAACAAGGACATTCTACTTAAGCATCTGGCGTTCGTAAAAAGATTATTTAATTTGCCTAGGGTACACAGTAAACGAAAAGGAATCAAAACTAGTACCCTCTCAAGAGATAATATTCCTGGGTGCAAGCTTAAATACAACTGCCCAGATGGCTTATCTCACTCCAGACAAACAAAGGCAACTAACTTCTTACTTCAAAATGTTGGCAACAAAGACCCAGTTATCTGCAAGAAAAATTCTGCAGACTTTGGGCTTCATGGCATCCTGCATTCTGCTAATTCCATATGCCAGACTGCATATGAGGAAACTTCAGTGGTGCCTAAAAAGTGTCTGTACTCAACATTGTCAAAGCCTGGAAGCATTAATTACCCTCATTCCTTGCCTGCATCAGGAGTTTCAATGGTGGGCTCATGCCCGTCACCTCAACAACGGACAGCCATTCACTCTACCAACAGCCAGGCAGTCAATAACAGCAGATGCATCAGATTATGCCTGGGGAGCACACATGGCAGGAAAATGTATTCAGGGCACATGGTCCACAAGCCAATATGCATCTACATATCAATCAAAAAGAGATGCTAGCTGTTCAGCATGCCCCGACAGCTTTCAAGGATCTACTCCATCCAGGACAACTGAAAATACTACAGTCATGTGTTACATTAACAAGCAGGGAGGCACACATTCCTACCCACTCTGCAGAAGAGCCATGACTTTGTGGAACACAGCATTGACTTATGAAGTACACCTGCAAGCACAATTTGTGCCAGGAAAAAACAATACTCTGGCAGATGACCTAAGCAGAAACCTTACAGATCCCCTCGAGTGGAAACTGGATCCACAAGTCTTCAGCATGATAACAAAGGAGTGGGGATGCCCAGACATAGATCTATTTGCCTCCCCTCACAACTGCCAACTACAGAAATTCTGCACAAAGATTCATCACAAACAAGCATGGAAAGTGGATGCTCTGTCGTTCAGCTGGAAAAGTCTAACAGTATATGCCTTTCCTCCTCTGCCTCTCCTCCCCAAGGTACTCCTAAAGGTCAGACAAGAGAAGCCAAGAATGATTCTGATTTCCCCAGACTGGCCAAGCCAGCACTGGCACCCAATCCTAAAAAGCTTGTCTCAAGGCCCAGCCTGGACATTGCCTCTAATTCCTCACTTGCTGACCCAGCGAAACAATCCAATTCTGCACAGCCAACTCAGGACCCTAAATCTGGCAGCATGGCAGATAATGTAACCATTCAAAGCACACCTCTCTCTAAAGCAGTGATGGATGTTATTTTGGAGACCAGGAGGCCCAGTACCAGAAAATCTTATGCAGAAAAATGGAAAAGATTATGTGCTTGGAACCAGGCACAAGGAATTGACACATCTGTACCAAATATTCCTCAGATTTTACAATACCTAACTGAGATGCTGGACAAAGGCCTATCCTTTTCATCAATTGAAATTCATGCCGCTGCCATTTCAGCTCATTACAATACGGAACCTCCTATTTTTTCCCATCCTTTGCTAAGGCAGTACCTCAGAGGGGCCAAAAACATAAGACCGCCAAGAAGAGCCCCAGTACCTGCATGGGACCTCAATTATGTCTTGGAAAAACTCACACTGCCGCCTTTTGAGCCAGCCAGTACAGCTGATATAAAGTTTTTATCTTGGAAAACAGCTCTGCTCCTAGCAATAACCTCTGCAAGACGAGTTTGAGTTACAGGCACTCATAGCTGTGGAACCTTTCATCATTTTCCATCCAGACAGGGTTTCTCTAAGGATGAACCCAACCTTTATGCCTAAGGTAGTGTCCAGTGTGGCCCTTAACCAAACCATTCATTTGCCTGCCTACCTTTTATCCAAACCCACAGAATAAGGATGAGAAACTTCTGCATTCCTTGGACATGCACAGACAACTACGCTTCTACTTGGACAGAACTAAAGCTTTCAGAAAAACTGAGCAACTTTTAGTGGCATATGCTGCAGGATCTCAAGGAAAGCCCATCTCAAAACAGACTATTTCAAAATGGATAGGCCACTGCATTCGTTTCTGCTACTCACAACATGGCAAATCAGTGTCCAAGGGCATTAGGCCTCATTCTACCAGGGCAGCAGCCACTTCAGCAGCCTTTCCCAGAGGAGTACCAACCAAAGACATTTTAGAGGCTGCAACTTGGAGTTCAGTGCACACTTTTACAAAGCACTACCATTTACCTCTCTACTCTAAATCCAGAGCAGGCTTCGCTACTGCAGTTTTGCAAAGCTTTATAGCCTCTCCTAATCCTATTTAGGCCCAGCCACCCAGCCTTAGCTTTGTGATTCAACCCAAGAGTAATGACTGCAACAGTGAAACACGATGAATATAGTACAGTTGTGTACCTACCATAAATGTAGGTGTTTGAGTGTATTCACTGTTGCAATCCAGGTTACCCACCCTCCACCCCCCTTTTCTTTGCTGGGACTTACCTATACTTCTCTATCTTATACAACCTATGTGGTGTATTTGCTTGTAGATGAAGGAAATGTTTATTTTACTGCATGCATAATTATTGGCATAATATTTTTAGCCTACCATTTTGGGGGCACCTGACATCTGGGGCAAGAAAAACTGAAGAAAATGGCATCTGCTGCATCTTTTATACCCCTGGCGCACTGACGTCAGGGAAGAGGCGACAGCAACCGATGCCGGACCTAGACTTTGGAATTCTGGCCGACTGCGGGTAGCCTGCCAGCAGGATAACCCAAGAGTAATGACTGCAACAGTGAATACACTCAAACATCTACATTTATGGTAGGTACACAACTGTACTTTTTTCGTTTACATATTGAAGCTTGAAGTCTTCTAAAGCTAAGTACCCCATTGGGGATCCTTTTGTCTTGCTCTAACCGATGTCAGAAAAAGTTAATTGTCTCGCCTGTGGAAAGCAAATAACACACCGAGATTTTCGTTCGTACTGCATCACTTGTTTAGGGCCATACGACGACGTCCCTCGCTGTCGCTTTGGTGCTTTGTTCAATGCCAGAACTATACATCGTCGGGCCCTTATTGTAGCTAGATATTTTCGCTCTCAGTCCTCTACTTCCGATATGGCTTTAGTAAGCCATCCGACAGCCGATCTCTTGAAAAAAAACGTAAGGATAAAGACAGACCGCACTGGTCCAAAACTGCCAACGACGCTTCCATTAAGCTAGTCGTCAGTTCTCTGGTCCTCAGTGAGGCGCTTTCACAGCCCCTGATGCCTGTTTCTGGGGATTCGCAGGCTGCTACCTAGACCCTTACAGACGAAACGACTTTGACTAAGGATCCTGCAGATGTCTCTACTTTGGATGGGGTCAGGAGTCGCTAAGCAGGCACTAGCTTCCAAGGAAGTACTTTGCACTACCGATACTCGACACTGACCAACTTCTTTCGCTTCTACAGTTCTTTCAAGAACTACCGAGTTTCTAAGGCCCTGGGTATGAACCACACTCAAAAAAGGACGACCCAAGCTCAGGCCCCTGCTTCCTTGTCTGTGTCAAATGCTTAAAATGGTGGAAGACCTTATGCTTAATAGGGGAAGCTAGGCTACCCCTTCCAAAAGAATAAAAGACTTGTCCCCAGTAGTTTTATCTGAACAGGAGTCAGATGACTCTGATGCATGTGAATATGAAGATATGCAACCTCTCTGCTTATGAGTATTCTGATGCAGAGGAATCCATCCCTCCAGCGTCTCCACCCAAAGACACTTCCCAGACACTTCCTTTGGGGAAGCCCTACATACTTTAAGGGAGCATTTCCAATGGGAATGTCAGGACTATCCTCAGTCAAAAAATAGACTCCGGGAATTCTTAGCTCTTTCACAGCACAGACCTCTGTCCATTCCTCCTGTCCTGGATGATGTCTTTATGGAATCCAGTCTGACCCCTGACACTCTCTCTCCTGCTCTCAGGAAACCTGACGGGTACTGCAGAGTCCCTGATTCTCACAAATTTCTTTTCAAAAATCCTACTGCTGACCCCGAGGTCATCTCTCAAGGACCTAAAGGAATCAAAGCAACTTTAGCTAAGAATCCCACCCCCTCAGATAGGGATTCCCGAGCATTTGACAGTTCGGGTAAAAAAGTATACACTTCTGCTACTCTTGCTATTAGAGCATTAAATTGTCAGTTCCATATGCTGAAATGTCAGCAACATACAGTGAAACTCCTCAAACAAAAAATGTCTTCTTTCCATGCTTGTGCAGAAAATAGAGTTACAAGAGTTAATGCATTCTGCAAGTCAAGTGAATAAGCACACCTTACAATGTGGTTTTGTCGCCCTAGAAGCATCTTGCAGGGCAGCAGTTACTGGTTCTGTACTTAGAAGACATGCTTGGCTTAAGGAACAGACCTTGCTAGACCATGTCAAATCCAAATTATTGGACGCACCGTTGCACAAAGACAACTTACCTGGCACCAAGGCAGAAGAGGTCCTAAAAAATATGGGAGAAAAAGCTAAATCTGTGCAGACAGTTAAGGACTTCTTACAGGTCCAGCCACCGAGGTTCAGTAGGCATTGCCTGTCCAGACGGTGGTCCTTTCCTGCCCCCCCCCACATCAGCTCAGCCCAGACCCAGGGGGGAAGCAGGCCCCCCAGACAACAGCCCCAGGGAATGCAGAGATCTAAGCAATGGAGTTCCTCCTCTTCAAAATCAGGGAGTGCTAAGCCACCCCCTTATGGTAAAAGCTCACAATGACTTTACACTTTTACCCCCTCCCTCTGCCCACCTGCATTTACCCCTAGGAGGAAAACTCTCCTTCCATGCAAGCAACTGGGCCACCATTACCAATGACCGCTGGGTCCTCAGCATAGTGTCCCAGGGACACAAATTTTATTTTCTCACACTGCCAACCCCAAAAGGGTTCCCAGGTCTTCCCGCAAACCAATGGGCAGAGGCCAAAAAGCAGGTCCTTTCCCTCCTCTCTATGAGGGCAATAGAGCATGTCACTGCAGAACAGACATGCCAAGGTTTCTACACCAGTCTCTTCCTGGTACCCAGAAAAGAGGGCACATGGTGCCCCATCCTTGACCTGTCCATTGTAAACACATTTCTGGTGATACCAAAATTCAAAATGCTCACCCTCCAGCAGCTTCTTCCTGTGCTTTTCAAGGATGCTTGGTTAACCACCCTAGACCTAAAAGAGGCCTACCTACACATCCCAATCATGGAATCATGCAGGAAATACCTCTGTTTCAGAGCAGGATCACTGCACTTTCAGTTCTCTCCGTTCCCCATTGGTTTATCCACTGCTTCCAGTTTTCACTAAATGTCTGGCTCCTGACAATGCTTTTTACAGGCAAAGTACTGTTCACATTTATCCATACTTAGATGACTTGCCTGATTCAGACAGTCAGGAAAAGCTGCTAAAGCACTTGACCTGTGTAAAGGACCTACTGACTTCCCTGGGGTATAGTATAATTGAAAAGAAATCAAAACTAGTACCCACTCAAAAAATTGTATTCCTGGGAGCAAGCCTGGGCACAGCATCCCAGATGGCATTCCTTACACCAGAAAACCAAACCTACCTGACAACCTACTTCTCTCAACTAGCCACCAGGACCCAGATATCCGCAAGGAAAATCCTGCAAACACTAGCGTTCATGGCTTCTTGCATTCTTCTCATTCTATATGCCAGACTGCATATGAGGAAACTACAGTGGTACCTAAAAAGCCTTTGGTGTCATCACTGTCAAGACCTGGAAACTCTTACACCAGTAATACCTTGTCTAAGGAAAGATTTTCTTTCGTGGGCAGCAGCATGTTACCACAACAAGGGACTTCCCTTATCACTACCCCACACCACCCATACCCTCACCACAGAAGCATCAGACTATGCCTGGGGGGCACACCTGGACGGCAGGTGGATTCAGGGCCAATGAAGCCCAAATCAAATACATCTGCAAATCAGCCAAAAGGAGATGCTAGCTGTTCAGCATGCTCTGACAGCTTTCAGACCCCCTACTCTCAGCCGGGCCTTTTCTGATCAAAACAGAATCACCACAGTGATGCGGTACATCAACAAGCAGTGAGGGACCCACTCTTATCATCTGTGCAGGCTTGCCATGACCCTTTGGCACATGGCTGTAGCCATGCATCTACACCTGTTAGCACAATTCCTGCCAGGTTTTCTAAACTTTCTGGCAGACAACCTAAGCACAGACCTGCTAGACCCGCACGAGTGGCAGCTAGACCAAAGAACCTTCACCCTTGTAACCCCGAAATGGGGCACCCTGAAGATAGACCTCTTAGCCTCCTAATCCAATCACCAGCTCAGCAAATTCTGCACCAGGGAACCTTCCAGCAAGGCCTGGAAAGTGGATGCTGTATCCTTCCAGTGGATAAGCATCTCTGTCTATGCATTTCCCCCTCTACCACTCATTTCAAGGGTGCTGATCGAAATAAGTGAGGAAAAACAGAGGGCAATCCTGACTGTCCCAGACTGGCCACGGCAGCACTGGTACCCACGACTGCGCAGCCTGTCACCCCTGCCACCATAGCACCTACCTCAGATCCCAAAACTCCTGACCCAGAAGAATGGAGAATTCATGCATCCCCAATTGCAGACCCTCATTCTTCCTGCCACGCTTATTCCCTGATGTCTCCTCAAACTGCCAGTCTAAGCAAACAAGTTCTAGATATTATATGTGAGGCCAGATGCCCCAGAACTAGAAAGTCTTATGCTGACAAGTAGAAA
>NC_056747.1:668528791-668571291 GCF_019279795.1 Protopterus annectens | reverse complement strand
TTGCACATATGCACCCAGGTATCTGCACATTGTTAGAGATAGAGATAGATGCCTCTTGTTAGAGATAGCTCTGGGTAAAGAAAGGGAGTTAGCTGTGTATATTCTGGCAATGTAACCATCCAGATACTTCAGACAGGAACTGTCAGATTTGCTATGCCATGTGTGGCCACAGAGAGTGCAGTTGTCATCTGTTCACGTTTTGATAAAATATTGGGAAGGAGAAGGATTGAGCAGACCTGCTATCACAAGATGTCTCTTCTTTTTCACTCTTATTGGCAAAGAAAGTAAGCAGATACTAGAAAACACATTGGAACGCAGAGCTTTAAAGATTTTGTTAACGCAAAATATGTACAATTTTGAAGAAGTCTTTGTCCAAAGAGAAAGGAAGGCTATATATATATATATATATATATATATATATATATATATATATATATTTTTTTTTTTTTTAGTGCATCCATGTATTACTCTGAGAGATTCACTGTAGGCACTATCATGCTGTTGTTCCCAATTGTGACCTGTATCCCTAGGGCATATTCACATTCTAGAATGTGTGATTTATCCCATACATTGGATCTGTTAGATGTGCAAAGAGGGCAGGGTAATTGGAGTGCTGGTTAGCTTTCTGTCTAGATTATTAGCATATGATCTAGTTTTAGATGAGATGTCCTCCATGACGAGTATTTTAGGGGGGGGGGGGCTTTTGTCAACTGTTCTTTCTGTTTACAGTTTCTTTTTTATGAAATTGCAATGTAACAATTTACATTTTTGATTTGTCACATCTATTAAAAATTACATATTTAATTAAGGGAGTTTATACTTGTAGTTTGTGTCCTATCAGTTTTGCTTCCCCCAGTTCTTTTACTGACAGTGCTCTCTCACTTTTAGGCGCCTGACACTGGAAGATCTGGAAGATTCATGGGATAGAGGGATTCCTCGTATTAATACTCTCTTTCAGAAGGATCGTCATACACTAGCGTATGATAAGGGTTGGAGAGTAAGGACAGACTTCAAACAATATCAGGTAGATTTTGTTCATGGTTTAACGGTCAGAAAATTTATGTAATAGGTTTGGTTTTTAAAATACTGATTTGTCCTTGCTGTCATGAATTCACATTAGCATCTTCTGGATCTGCCGTCATTGAACAGTATTGCTGTTGACAACATTATTTTCAGCATCGGCGGAGGACTTTTTGTCATCAACGGTTATGGTGTTTTGCTGCCATGCTGTAACTGGCTTGAGGAGTACTCTCATTTTTTTACCAAAAATCATAGTTAGGAGCAGCAATTGGATGCTTATGGGCACATGGTTTTCCTTGTAACCTTCAGAATTACTGAGGCATTGCAGCTTATTCTGCTTATTTAGCTACCTGTTTAAAAGCAGCTCTGTAAGGGTAGCTCACAAAACCCATATGTTTTGTATTGTTTTGTTCAGCAGAGAAAAATGCTTTGTTGCCGACTAAGATCCCATGCATTATGTAGTAGTTGATATTTCCTAAGTGAATTTTCCACCCCTTCTCCGTATATTTTAGCTTTAAGTGTTTTGTTTATTAAAGTTGCTTATATTTAAGATTCGTATTTCATTACGCCTTGATGGGGACGGCTGCACATCCGCAAGTCTACCTCCACTTGACTAACCCACACGTGTGACTTCAACCTGGTCTGTGACATCAATAGGACTTGTTGGCGGTACAGATTTGTGTCCCAGAAACTCCCCATTCTGTGGAATTGACTCACGCTTCACGTCAAGCAGAGTACCTCAGTGCTTTTTAAGCACAACCTGGATAACTGGATGGGGAACAGAAAATACACCCCTGCGATTCCACTTCTCTCCCTGCTAGACAGGGCAATCGGGTGTTGACTTGTCGGAACATTGGCTTAATTCTTGGCTAGGCTTGTGAGGGCCTCAGTGCCAGTAGCCTAGTAACTTCCTATGATTATGTAGACTTGATCTTAAAATTTCATTATGCAGTGTGGTGCTTTTTCCATCTCTGATTATCTCCTCTTGAAGATATCATGAGTATTAGGGATTTTGAAACTGTGCATTGACTTGGAACAATGTATTTATTCCTAAGTGTGTAGACCTTTTGAGGATCTTGTTCAAGAAGTATGCAGTAGGAGGTAATAAAGTATATAACTGAATTTGAATAAATTTGGTAACACCACTGCTGTCAGTAACAACTTCAGTTTCAGAAGTGTGTCCTATTGTAACAGTAGTATCCCCTCCCGTCCAATATTCTTTCATAAATATGTGGTCCTTTGCGGAACTCTATTCAAGAAATGTGTGTTGGGAGTTAAGGTGTACAGATTAGTGTAAATATGTTCGATAGCATCACTGCTGTGAACAGACAGTTTCAGAAAGTCATCCTAGCTGAGTTAGAAACTATATCAGTTTTATACATTCTGAACCTGTGCCAGTCCACGTTTGTAGTGTATGTTGAAGCTTTAAAACCCATTTTGTGTCTGCGTAGTCTTAATTTTCAGTGGGAGCAATGTAATATTTGAAACACTTGGCGACGTGCCACTTTAAATGGTACTGTGGCACAAAGGTTTTGGCACTGGCTAAGACACTGGCTCCCAGATTTTAGTGATTAGCCAAGGTTGTTAGTAGGTTCACTTGTAGTGGAAAGGAGTAGCAGTCATATGTTTTCCTTACTTTTGGGAAGAAGTAGGGATCAAGATGCATTCATGGCAACTTTTGTTAGTGGTTAGAAGTAGCTGTAGTATGATGTTGTAACTTGGGTTCGGTAGCAGGGATGACACTGCATCATTTGTTCCTGGGGTGAGAGGAAGTGAGAAAATGGGACTTTGGACATTTTCTTTCCTTTGCTTTCTGGGCCAAGCCATTGTTTGACTTTTGGGCCCTCGATCAGAATCCCTTCCCAACCCTTTGAGTTAGCACATTGTATTTACTGATTATCAGTAATGTCTCATTTTCCAGATGGTTTCAGAATTACAAGTTCTTACAGGTTCTTCTCTTTTCATATTCCATAAAAACAGGGTAACTCTTAGAACTTAACCCTTTCTTTATGCCTAAGGTAGTTAATGTGCTGTTCTTAAAAATAGTACATTAACCTTCCCACCTTTTTCCTGACCTCAGAACAAAGGTGAAAGAGTATTGCATACCTCAGATGTCCATAGAAAGCTTATTTTTTTTAGAAAATCTGATCAGTTGTTTTATTTCTTTTCAACAAAAAGTTAGGTTTACCAGTTTCCTAACAGAGAGCCATAGAGAGGATCTCAAGGAAAAGAAGCAACTGAATTCTACTTCAGTTTCCTAGTACCAAGAAAATAAGGAACCTGGAGACCCACTTTAAACGTCTCCAGACTGAGCAGGTTTCTGAAAGTTCAAAATGCTATCTGTACAGAACCTTTTGCCTTTTCTCCTTCCCTAGGCCTATGTAGTTACTTTGAATCTAAAGGAAATCTGTCTTCATATCCCCATAGTCAAGGTAGGCAGGAATTTCCTAGAATTCAAAGCAGGAGATGGCCCTTGCCAATTTGCCTTCCTTCCCTTTGACATGTTTATTGTTCCCAGGGTATTTGCAGGATGCTTGGTACCAGTAATTTCTTTATGCAAAGCAGAAAGGGTGCCCACATCCGTCCTTGCATGAATGAATGTCTCATTTAGACTGCATTCCTGGAGGAGATTTTATAGAGCTCTTTAAGTCACAGTGGACTACTTCCAATCCCATGGATTATCCCACAGCCTTCAAAAGTCCCACTTGTCCCCATTTCGGAGAATTTTATTTTAGGAAGCTGTGCTGGGTACAGCAAAGGAAAAAGTATTCCTCCTAAGGGACAAGATGCTCTTTCCCGAGTCGGTATTTCAGGAAAATTTCCACCATAAATCAAATCTCTGCCAGGAAATACCTCTGAATTCTTTGGTACCTGGACACTTGTATATTGATTATTACCCCTAGAGAGGGTGTCTGTGTAGTGACTGAGACATGTAAAATAGAAGGTCACGCTGGTTGTGCAAAGCTGTAACACCTTCCACATATTTAGACTAGCTTTTGCATAAGAGTGGAAAAAATGTGGAGGTGTCTCGAGCTACATCCAGAAGGCACTCACTTTAAGACTGGTAAAACAGCATATGATGTACATTTGCTTCTTCATATCCAAATAACCATTGGAAAGGTCTCATACCATATATTTGCTAGCTGTAGAACACCTTCTATGACACAAGAAAGCCACAATGCTTGACTACAGGAACTAAAATCATACCATTTTCGTAGGTGATCTTAACTATCCAACTGTAGATTGGCAAACCTACACCAGCGCTAGTGCACAAGCACAGAGCTTCTTGGACATCAGTACAAATGCCCTGGAACAATTAGAGTACCCAAAATTCCTTCCAGTCAAGGTATCTTTAGAAATTTCTTTAAGGCAAACTACCTACCCCTAAATGATGCATTGCCAAGCTTCAAATCCTCATCATACCCAGTAATCAGAAATGCACACCACCACGCTATACTAACACGTAAGTAGCTACATAGATGCAGCTGTACCCCATAGGGACAAGTGCAGGGCAAACCCCAGAAACAAACCCACACAGTGAACCATAATATCAGCAAGCTTTGTAATAAAAGTAAAAGATTTTTGACCAAAAGTAAGAAGTCATTCCCAAAGGTTAGAGCCCTTGTCCTTGAAATAAACAACCAACTCAGGAGCTTAATAAAATCCACCAAAGCAAAGTTAGAGACTACAATAGATATTCAAGCTAAAGGCAATCACAAGGCATTTTTTGTTTGTAATCTCAAAAGTACAACACAGCAATGCACTGAGCTGATGTTGAATAGTGCTACCAACACGAAGGCTGAAGATATAGTGAACCTACCAGCCAATAAATTTAGCTGTAACTATACCCCTTTCTGCCCTCCATTTGTCCCTCAGCATATACCTGAAACTATCTTGCCTTTAGCTATTGCACAATGCCAAGTCCTTAAAGTGCTGTCAAAGGCTAAAAAAAACCAAATTGATTGATCTGGACAGTATCCTTGGACGCATCTTAAATAACATGAAGCATGATATTAACTATCCCCCTGGCAACACTATTCAGTCTCAAGCTCCATACAGGTTTTGTTCCAAGCGAATGGAGAATATCCATAGTCCTTCCCCTGCATAAGGGAGGACCTTCCACAGACTCAAGCAGTTGCAGACTCGTAAGTCTGAACTGCATCATATACAAAGCCATGGAAAGACTTGTGGAACTAATCAGTCAAGATGTAGGGAACCTGAAAACACTGTACTCATCTTAGTTTGGATTCGTCAAGGGCAGGTCTTGCTTACTCAACCTGGTGAATGTTTTTAAAAAGGTTACCAAAGCAATGGATGAAGGCAAGGTGGTATGGACTGCGTACTTCGGCCTTGCCAAAGCCTTTAACGCAGTTCCCAATTAGGCATAGTAGAAAAGCCAAGTAAACTGGGGAAAAATCCCTCTGTCCACCCACTGGATTGCCACGTGGTTCACAGATAGGGTGCAGGAAATCAAAATAGTGCAAGTTACCTCCACAGAGACTAGACCTCAGTGGAGTCTTCCAAGGATCTCTGCTGGGACCTCTCGTGTTTGGAATATACTTTTCTAAATTTTCAGACAGAGAACAGTCATTGAATCACCAGACGACTTCACCATCCTGCAGGAAGGTTTGTCCCGACTAGTAACAAACCAGATCCGTAAGAAGGAAAGAACATCAGCTTTAATAAAACATCCAAACTGACTAAGCACTTTCACCCACAGTTGGGCTTCATCAGAGTCAGTGTAAAACAGAATTAACATTTATTTACCAATTAGTACTAATTAAACACATTACACTAATTGTTAAATACATTTAACTCCCAAGCATCCAGTTCCCTTCAACATAAAAAGTTACCACCTAGCATGCAAAAACTTGTCTATACTGAAGCTACAGCAAAATAAAAATGTTTAAACTCACTCATTATGTTAAAGTAAAAAAAAATAACATTAAACATGACTTTAATGTTATATACACATCTAAAATATGCTTGTATTATAAAAACTGTTATTTATATTTTAATACACACTCTGTTGAAGTATTGTCATTGATGCCTGGTGCATTAGATGCATCCAGGCGTAACTGCCATAAACATTCCCTCACTTCAAGTAAAGTTTTAAGATCTCTTCCAAAATCACGTTTTGGCAGTCTGTCAATGACAAAAAATAAAAACCTTTTAAAATTACTACAGCTCTTACTGTGATTAAATAGGGCATTAATAGATTTTTTATTTTCAATGTCGCTATTGTGTTAGGTATTTGTAATCTCAGTTTTCTTGTAGTCATACCCACATAAAATACAGTACAGGGTAGACATGTAGCCACATACACCACCATACCTGTGTTACAGTTACAATACCCAGGACATTTTAATGTCTTCCTGTAACTGCAAACCTGTACGTATTGTCCATCATTAATAAATTTACAAGTGCTACATGTGCTGCATTTACCCATCCTAGCAGGTCTCTGACTAACTGTCCAAGAAGATTTTTCAAAAAGATCTTTCAGTTTCTGACCTCTACTATTAATAAACCTTGTAACACATCCAATTGCATCCTTTAATTCCTGAGTAAACACACACTCCCATACATTGTGTATAATGTTGTTAACCTTGGTTCCCATCGGATTGTACTCAGTAACCATACCAGAATGGTAGTTCTTACTGGGGTTATGTATTGTACCAAAATTTCTATTGTTATCCAGCAAAATAGGCCTAAAGTCATCATTTCTCCTTTTCTCAATTTTTTTTACTAACATTAGTTAGTATATCAGACGGGTACCCTCTCTTTTTGAACGTATCTGTCAACTTGTCAAGTTCACCCCTAAAATAAATGTCTTGACTTACTAATGTTAAGTTGTCTATCTCGCCTTCATTCTTGCTGTTTGGGATCGGAGCCAATCATCTGCTCCGACTCGGCCATCTTCAATAGCTCGAGAGCTGTTAACTGGCTTGAGGCTACCCCTTATCCCATGATGCCTAGCGACAGCTACACAGATCTTGTTTGCCGCTTCAGCTGCAAGGTGTGTCGTTTTGTGGCTCAGGCTTGTATTTTCAAATTTTTTTGTGTAGAAATATATTCTTATACTCCATAAAACTATTAGATAATTTACCTTTCTTAGTTTTATTCACTGTGTGTGTTGTTGAGTACTTTAATAGTCCCTTTTTAATTAGAACTCGTTTAAGTTAGAGAGTTCTTCCCTCCCCCACTCCCTTTCCAAGGACAGCCGTTTAAATATTCTGGTACTTGGTTTTTTGTGGTTGAGTTATGTCCAAGAAAGCTAAAGTATCTGGCTTTAATAAGTGTGACTCGTGCTGTCAGAAAATGTCTCTGACAGATGAGCACACTAGTTGCGTTTATTGTTTGGGCGCTGTTCACCTGCAGGACTCTTTTTCTATCTGCCATGCCTTTAGTCCAAGAGTCCTGCAGGAGCGAAAGAGCAAATTGATCCTTAGAGGTCTGTTAAAACCTCAGTATTCACCGGCAAAGAGTTCCCAGCCAGTGAAATCCCCAAAATCCTCTAAACCGTCAGCTCCACCTTCGGAGCCAACTCCGGTACATGATTTACCGAGTATGTCGGTTCTGGCTGGCACCGACAAGACAACCCCTCTGTCAGCTCCATCGGATGTTTCGGAGCCATAAAAGGCTGGGGTCCCCTTCGTTAGTCAGTTTATTCGGCTCCTCGGTCTCCATTATTGCAAAGTGAACGTAGCCACCTTTCTTCACACTCCTCTCGATCCTCTAGGCTGTCGGATCATGATGTGGAGAGAGTAGTAAGTAGGTTGCTAAAATCACAGGCAGTAGCTAAATTATTGTCTAGCCCTCCTCAAAAGATATTGGCTCCATCCACCTCCCTTTCTGTTCCTCCTCCGACTCCATTGAGTTCGGAGCCGGCGTTCGTTGGGGTTCGAGTAGTGGAACAGTCTGCTCCGATAACCATATCTCCGGTTCCGACGTCAGCTCCTATTCCCTCGATAGTACCTTCGATTGAGTAATCTGGATGCCAGGGCTCCCTCGACGGCTCCGAGGGGGCGAGTGGCATCAGACACTTGTCCGACCCCGTTCTGCCTCTCGGAGCATCGGCGCAGGTGAGCTTGGCTCCAACATCGGCCTCGGAGCCATCCCCCTCAGCACAGAGAAAGATTTCTATTTCTTCAGAACCGGAGCTTTCTCTGCCTCGAGGCAGGGACGCCTTTGAGGTCATGCTCAGTGTGCTGTCCCCCGAGTCAGCTCCACTACCAGTCCCACCGGCTCCATCCCCCATAGTGTCTGTGCCAACCTCTGCTCCTCCTCTAGACCCCAAGTGTAGGGAGCCGATGCTCCAGGACACCCCATTGGGTGTTTCCTCCTCTTCCAAGGCCTTCCCTGATCACTCAGAGGAGCCCCCTCGGAAGAAGTGCAAGAGGAAGCACATTGACTCCCCTGAGTCTGTCGCTTCTGATGCAGACTTAGATGAATCGGAAGGGTCCCCGAGATCCCCCTTTGAAGATGTTTCCTTCTCGGACATCCTGGAAATACTTAGGCAGAGGAGGAACTGGAATCCCCTAGCCCCTACCGAGGATGAGTCTGTATTCCTGGATGCTTTCATTTCCTGACCTTCCACCTCCTGGGTTTCTCCTCCTTTTGACCCACTTATGTCTGTAGTGGCTCGAAAGGCTTGGTCAGCTCTGGACACAGTGGAACCAACTCCGAGGAGACCGGGTAAATTTATTACAGCTCCCCAGGATAAGCAATTCCTTTCTAAAGGTGTGCCAGTTGATGCCATGGTGGTAGCAGCAGCCACCAAAAAAAGAGTTAGCGGAGACCTCTTCATCTGGTCATTCCCCCTAACAAGGAGTCTAGGATGATGGACAGGTATGGAAAGCGAATGTTTGCTTCAGCGACCTTCTCCATGAGGTCCCCGAACTATCTGTCATTTTACTCGCCTTCAAAGGGGTCTCCTTAGAGCTTGGAGATACCCTACAGCTGAGGGGAGTACAAGCCAAAGTAGCTTCCCAGCTAGCGATGCTTAATTCTGCAGTTAACTCCTCCATGAGGCTCATTTCTTATGCAGCCGATGGAGCGAGTAGAGCCGCGGGCACGGGTGTGGCCTTCAGGAGGCATGCGTGGATGCGGCTGTGTCACTTTGTGGAACCCTTTCCAGCGTATTTCACCAGTGCCCCCTTTGATGGCTCCTTTCTCTTTGGGCCACAGGTGAAAGACACGTTGGCTAAGTGTGGGCAAGAAGGCAAGACTGTCTACCGTGGGAGTCCGTTTTTCCACTCCCTCTAGACCTTACCCCAAGGGTTAGAAGAGTGGGAAGATGTGGTTCCGTAAATCTCAGGGAGCCTTGCCTGACACACGTAGTGATTTTTCCTCCAGAGGCAGAGGGGGAAACAACAATGCACTCTGCCCTCGTGGCAGAGGGGGTCCGCAGAACCAGGGCAACAGAGAATCTTTCTCTGACAAGCCCTTCCAGCATCCCTGAAGGGTTGCCCGGCTGCTCACCTCTGGAGGCATTTGGGTGAAGACTTTCGCTGTACCCAAAAGCCTGGCAAACTTTAACAAGAGACAGATGGGTATGGTGCATTATATCCGGAGGTTACAAAATTCCCTTCCATCAATCCCCCTTACAGTCAAAGAAGGCCCTTCCAGATGTTCCACCCAATCTGAAGGAGCAAGCAGTAATAGAGGTTTCAAAACTGCTAGAACAAAGAGCCATTCAGGAAGTCCCCGCAGACCAGCACGGATCTGGAACTTTACTCAAGGTTCTTTTTGGTACCAAAAAAGAGAGGGGACTGGAGACCGATTCTGGATCTCAGTAGACTGAACAAATCTGTACAAAGCAAAGTTTCGGATGGTCACTGTACAGTCCATTCTACCCTTCCTGGGTCAGGACAATTGGATGTGCTCGACAGATCTTCAGGACGCGTGCTACCATATCAAGATGGACAGATGCTCCAGGAGATTTCTTCACTTTCGGGTGGGGGCCAGTCATTACCAGTTCAGAGCTCTGCCCTTTGGTCTCACCACAGCCCCCAGGGTGTTCACCAATTGTATGGCAGTGGTCACAGCTCACCTGAGACGTCAAAGATTCCAGGTGTTTCCATATCTAGATGACTGGCTCCTCACTGCTACCACCAGGCATCAACTCTTACAAGCATGGGATTATACAATCACATCTTGCACCCAGCTAGGTATTACAATAAATTTCGAAAAATCTGCCTTGTTGCCCTGTCAGTCTATCACTTACATAGGAGCAGACTTAAACACAAGGGAAATGTTCGCAAGGTTGCCACTGGAAAGAGTGTCCACAATTCATCAACCAGTGCAAATCCTAATGCAGAGCAAAAGGATCCAAGACAGGTATGTCCTTCAAACTCTGGGCTCCATGGCAGCTGCCGTTCTTCTACTTCCCTTAGTGCATTTCCACATGAAAATTCTTCAGTGGCTTCTTTTCACGCAGTGGTCTTTCCAAGAGCTACTCATGTCTCACATGATCCTGATCACAGAGGCATGCAAAAGGCACCTTTCTTGGTGGATGGTCTCCCCACTAGTTACTCAGGGCAGAGCTTTCATACAACCCCCTCCGGTAGCCACAGTGACTACAGATGCATCCCTGTTAGGGTGGGGAGGGGGGTATTATCTGGGCAGGACAGTCCAAGGCACTTGGCAACCTCACGAGTACCAATCTGCACATAAATGTCCTAGAAATAAGAGCCGTGCTCCTAGCATTGCAAGCTCTTCAAGACTCTCTTCCTTCCGGGACCATTGCAATTCAAACAGACATGTCAGTGGTGTGGTACATCAACAAGCAGGGTAGAACCAGATCCTACCCCTATGTCGAGAAGCACTCAGACTTTGGCAGTGGGCGATTTCCTCCCAACGTTTTCTGATTGCAACGCACATCCCTGGGAGATCCAATGTCATAGTGGACAGGCTCAGCAGAGCTATCCTCATGCCTCACGAGTGGTCTCTGAATCGGGAAGTTGCGGATCTTATCTTCTGCAAATGGGGACAGCCTTACTGTAATCTTTTTGCCACCCCCTTCAACAGCAAATGCAGCAACTACTTCTCCCTTTTTCCGCTTCCAGGTCACAAACCCAGAGACGCTCTAGTCCACGATTGGCCTCAGGGGCTTCTTTATGCCTTTCCTCCATTTCCCCTGATACCGAAACTAATACAGAAAGCAAAATTGTTGGGTTGCAAAATGATCCTTATTGCCCCCTACTGGCCTCGACAGATATGGTTCCCGGTCCTGCACCATTACCTTCTTGATCAGCCCTGGACCCGATTCCAGATCTCCTGATTCATCAGTCAGGCGGGTTGCATCAATCCCTCCAAACTCTCCAGCTCACAGCTTGGTTGCTCCACTTCCAACCTTAGCCAGGCTTCCCAGTATTTCGCAGCATTTCCCCAGCAGTCCAAGAGATTATCATTTCCTCTCATAAGTCTACAGAGAGAAAAACTTATGCTAGCAAATGGAAACGTTTTTCTTGTTGGGCAGAGTCAAGGAATGTGGATCCCTTCTCAGCCCCAGTCCACCAAATTCTGGAATTCCTAGCACAACTCTTTCACTCTGGGGCCGCTTCCGCTACGATTAGGGTACAATTAGCGGCCATTTCTAATTTTCATATCTGTTTGTCAAATTCTAACATCATGTCTCATAAGCTCTGTAAAGCTTTTTTGAGAGGAACATCTCTTCTTAGATCTCCAGTGAGAGATCCCCCTCCTCCTTGGGACCTTAATTTAGTCCTAACTTCCTTAATTATGCCTCCTTTTGAACCAGCAGCATCCTGCTCCATCAAGTTTTTATCTTGGAGGACACTTTTTCTGGTAGCTATCACTTCAGCTAGGCGTGTCTCAGAACTTCAAGCAGTATGTGTTCGTCCTCCCTACCTGGTGTTTCACAAGGACAGAGTTGCTCTGAGGACTAATCCTTCGTTTCTTCCTAAAGTCTGCTCAGAAAATAATTTAAATCAATCTATAGATCTCCCTGTGTTCTTCCCAAATCATAGCAACAAGGCAGAGTAGAAGCTTCACCAATTGGACGTTCATAGACAATTGCGTTTTTACCTACATAGAACTAAAGAAGTAAGAAAGTCAGACCAATTATTCCTTTCTTATGCCTTAAACAAGGTCTCCCAGTTTCCAAGGTGACCTTATCCAGATGGTTGTCCCACACTATTACTTTTATTTACCAGTTAAGGAATAAAGAGTTACCAACTAAACCGAAAGGTCATTCTACTAGGGCATTAGCCACCTCCGTAGCTTTTCAGTCTAGGTTGCCCATGGATTCCATCTGTGCAGCTGCCACGTGGGCAAACCCTCATACCTTTATTTCTCATTACAAGATGGATATGGTCTCCCGGAGCAGAGCTGACTTTGGTTCCACTGTTCTGAAGAGTCTGTTACACTGAGCCACCCAGGATGTTAGGTGCTAGGGACGCTGTCCCAAACAGCAAGAATGAAGGCAAGATAGACAACTTAACATTAAGAAGTTATGTACCTACAGTAACGCTCCATGTTAGTTGTCTTCATCTCGCCTTCTTTCTTGTGTCCCTCTCTCCGTCCCCCCGTTCTAGTGGGTCACTGGCTGAGTATTCTTTATTTTTACTCTTCTGCCTAGGTCTTCCTAACCTATTCTAGTTTTTAGGATGTATGGAATAACCAGTTTTATGTTAACTGGTTTCTCTCAAGTTATGTCTGGGATTAGCTATTTCAAATGAGATCTGGGTAGCTGTCACTAGGCATCTTGGGATAAGGGGTAGCCTCGAGTTAGTAAACTGCTCCCGAGCTATTGAAGATGGCCGAGTCCCGATCCCCAGCAGCAAGAAAGAAGGCGAGATGAAGACAACTAACATGGAACGTTATGCTAGGTACATAACTTATTCTGGACATATGTATCATCTGCCCCTTGACCACATTTTTCTTTTGATAGGATGACAGCTGTCATAATGCAAGAATGAATTACTGTATGTTTTTTTACGAAAAACATTGGAATGTATTTGACAGTTTTCTTTGTATAACTATATGTCCAAAAAATCAATTTTAACCTTGTCACAATGACTTGTGAATTTTAAAAATGCTGTTTCATTCAGATAACCAATAAATTCATCAAGTTCATGCCTGGAGCCCTTCCATAACATAAGTATATCATTCAAATACCTTAAGTACGTCAACATTTTGGACATGTAATCAGACTTGAATACAAATTATTCCTTCCATTCAGCCAACACAAGGTTGGCATAAATGGGTGCATACCAAGCTCCCATCCCAACCCCGGTCATCTGTTTATAATATTCACCATCAAACAGTATGTAATTGAGTAGTACAATCTCCATTAATTCCACAAAAAGACTTCTCTTTACCTGGTGCAGTTCACTATGTTTTGCCAAACTCTTCCTAAACCAATCTAATCCAATTTGGTGGGGGATCACAGAAAACCAAGTAATGACATCCACTGTTACAAACCAATATTCTTCAGTATGTTCCATCTGGATCTTCCTAATACAGTCTAGGCAATGCCAAGAATCTTTTAGAATGTAAGGTAGATTATCCAATATATTTTTACTTGTAATATCTATATATGACACAAAGGGCTCAGTTTTTGAGCCTCTGGCTGTCACAATAGGCCTAAAAGGTGGACATTTGATCTTATGAATTTTGGAAATTCCAAAAATGGAGGGGGATAATAGGATATTCCACTGAGAGATACTTAAACTCATCATGAGTAATAATCCCCTCGCACACTAATTCATAAAGCTGCCAGTCAATCCTAGTATGGGCCCTCTGTTCCTCAACTTTAGATACCAAGTCATAGGTTTCTGTGTCATGTAATAATAATTGCATTCTGCATGTGTATTCAGTGTTTGGCATAATAACCCCACACACGCACACCTTTATTGGGTTTCATCACCCTGTATTGGTTACTTTGTGTTGCTTTCAAACAGAACTGCTCAGATGTAGATACATTATTATTGGGTAGTATTCCATGTTCTAAACACCTACGTATCTGAGTTGTACAAAGACGCTCAAACACCATAACAGAAGGATTGCATGGTGGTATAAACACACTACTTCTTTTGAGACTCAATTGCCCTCTGTCAACATCCACAGTAGAATTATTCCCAAAAAATAACCTTAAATTCAAAAGTCCTAGTGTATAGCCTCAGATTAGTAAGCAATTTCCCAATCTCATACTGAAATTTGGAATAAAGGAAAACCCTCTTTTAAAAGGACTAACATGATGTTCAGAAATCCGGAAATCAGAGTAATTATAAATCCTAAAATCGTTGTCACCATGTTGCAAATTATTAAAAATGCCCATATTGTCAATGTCAGCATGCTCAATATCATAATCAGAAACATTACTAGAAAACATGTTATATGTAAACTCTTCACTGGGCATATCACAAAATCTTGAACTCGAGTCTAATTGTTGTAGTTCTCCTGTCGGTTGTCCCAGTTGTTGTAACTCTGTCGACTTGGGCTGGAAATTTTGTCCTCTCGGGAGGGGTCTCGTGTCTGCAAAATTCTGATACTGCTCCCGGTTTCTTAACCAGTCAGAGTGCCTTAATGGTGGTTTGTCTAAAAAAATTATCTGAATTTTCACAGGTATCTGTCTGCACAACCTCCAGTTCCTCATTGAGAGCCCCATTTGTCTCATTATTCACACTGTCTCGATTGACATTGTCACCCCTTCTTGAAGAAGGGTAAGCTTTTTTCTTTATATTCAAGAGCATCTCTGACAATTTTCTTTTGTTTCCTTACCAACCACGTTTTAACAAATTTATCCACATCAACCAAAAGTTTGTCAAAACGTGCCTTATTAATCTCAAACAACAAGTCATTAAAAATGCTATGCTTTCATCATCATCTTCTTTCAGCTGTTCCCGTTAGGGATCGCCACAGCAGATCACCTGTTTCCATTTCTTCCTGTCCTCTGCATCTTGCTCTCACACCAACCACCTGCATGTCCTCTCTCACCACATCCATAAACCTTATCTTAGGCCTTCCTCTTTTCCTGTTACCTGGTAGCTTCATCCTTAGCATATTTTTCCCAGTATACTCAGCATCCCTCCTCAGCACATGTCCAAACCAATGTAATCGTGCCTCTCTGGCTTTGTCTCCAAACCTTCCAACCTGGGCTGACCCTCTAATATACTTATTCCTAATCCTGTCCACCCTCGTCACACCCAGTGCAAATCTTAACATCTTTAATTCTGCCACATCCAGCTCAAACTCCTGCCTTTTTGTCAGTGCCACTGTCTCCAACCCATATAACATAGCTGATCTTACTACCCTCTTGTAGACCTTCCCTTTCACTCCTACAGGTACTCGTCTGTCACAAATCACTCCTGACACTCTTCTCCACCCACTCCATCCTGCCTGTACTCTCTTCTTCCCCTCTCTTCCACACTCACCATTAATCTGAACTATTGACCCTAAGTATTTAAACTCATCCACCTTCACCACCTCTACTCCTTGCATCCTCACCATTCTTCTATCCTCCCTCTCATTCACACACATATATTCTGTCTTAGTCCTGCTGACCTTCATTTCTGTTCTCTCTAGAGCATATCTCCATCTCTCCAGGGTCTCCTCCACCTGTTCCCTACTCTCACTACAGATCACAATGTCATCTGCAAACATCATAGTCCATGGGGACTCCTGTCTGATCTTGTCTGTCAACCTGTCCATTAAAGTCAACAATTAATTTTTAACTTGGATAATTTAACGGTATTATCACGGATAATTATCTGCATTAAATCCATACCTGTTTAGTCAAATAACTCCAGCAAGTCCTGGTATGCTTACGTGTTTTTCTGCATACCCATAGGAAACTTGAACACTCCAAGTCCCCTTGGCACCTAGTTTAATTCAGTAGAGCGTTCCAAGAAAGCATTGTCCATTTGCAGTGATTTAAACTTCCTGGTAAGCTTCTCACAGTTGTAACTATGAGTTGAAATTCCCAAAGTTTGTTTTGCTGCAAGGACAGACCATTGCATAAAACTGGAGGAGCAAGAAGGTGTTTCCCAGTCTGGTAACACAGGTTCCTGACTAACATCTCTTACAGACGTTACTGACCTTGTCTCTCCATTCATTCCTCTGCCATCAGCCCTTGTTAAACCAAACCCGCTGGAACCTGGTGGTGTGTGTAATGTCAATAATTCAGCTTGGGAGCTGGTAATAGTAACGTTACTGCTGTCACAAATGTTACTACAGCCAGGTTTGTCCCAACTAGCTGGTGTCAAAATCATGGACTGAAACTAAATGCCCGAAGATGCATTGTAGTATCCATTGGAAAGTCTTCTATCCCATGGAAGTGACACATTTGACAATACAACCCTAAGAGTTGACTCTGTTCGGGATTTAGCAACGTGTGGAGAGTGAACTTATTCTTGCCCAACTTGTCCAATGTTTTAAGCCATCCTGTATTGCACAGTTTATAAACAAAAGGATTGTGTCTGGATCTAGGGATGCCACTGCCCCCCTTTATTCAGTCCTTATGAGGCCAGTCATTGAATATAATGCCCCCTTTGGCATGCATCTGGCCAGAAACCTGCAGCAATTTGGACGTCCACAGGATAACTGCTATAAGGATTCAAGGCTTAAACAAGTTGTCCTACATGGACCCACTCAAAGCCCTATCACTGTACTCTGTATTCTACAGACTGTTAAGAGGTGACCTGTGTCTGACGTAAAAGATACCCTCTGACCCAATACTGATGGATGTACTGCACATCAACAGGTACAATGGTATCAGAAATGCTCAGTCTAGGGATCTAAACCTCTTCTGCAACATTAACTGAACAGTTTGGAGGGGCAAGTATATCTTGCAGGGGATGCTACTGCTCTGGAATAGACTCCCCAACCATATAAAATAAAGTTAATCCTTGTCCCTATTCAAGCGCAGCTTGATTCCTTGGATTGGAAACAGAAAACTTACCCTTAGATTGCCCACTGTACTGCTAATGGACAAAGATAACTCCCTTAATGCTGTATCCCATGGATGGGTTCCCTCAGATTATCTATAGTATGATCCCCGTTATACTTATTTTGTGGGTAATGCATAATTTATTGACCATGGGATGAATAAGGCCAGTCTGTAACCAAATGGGATAGGTTCAATTGAGCACAAAATGGGAAATTGTCTAAGCTTAAATTGGCTCACTATCTAGCCTAGTAATTACCTATGAAAGTTGGTGTTAGCAAAGGCACAGGTGGTTTCAGTATTCCTATCCTTGCAGTGCCCCATCCCACTTTTTATGCAGCATCAAGAAAGAACCGCCATGGTTAAGTTTCTTATAAACTGAAGCCCCCCCCCCCCCCCCCCCTTCAGAATGGAACCAAGACTTTAGATTCTTGCACTGGCTTAGAGACCGTGTGGTTGATTTTCAGATTACAGTGGACTTGTGACAGGACATTTAGAAAGAAATGTTGGCAGTGATACTGGCCATCAGTGCCCTTATACTTGTCTGGCAAGCAGGAACCTTGTAAATACCAGCATAATACCAAGATGATTTGTTATATTAACAACTAAAGGGACCATTTCCAGTCTGTTGTGCAGATGAGCATTGTAAGCATTGAAGCTGGCAGAGTCAGGTTTGAACCTCAGAGTCTAGTACATCCCATCCAACGGCAATGTTTAGGCTGACCAGTTGAGCAGACACAAGCAAACCCTAATGAATGGATTTTAATCAGACATATGTTGTTGCACATAGTCCACAAATGGGGTGTACCAAAAGTAGAACATTTTGTTTATCCAGAGAACAGTCACCTGAGAAAATTTTGCACCAGGATACCAACAAGAGAAACCTGGTCGACAGGTGCCTTTTCCATACCCTGAACATGTATATATGTTGCCCTGTTCCTATGTTGCAGTATCCTAGTTGTGGGATTTTCTGCCCACAGGCGACTCGTACGTCGGCTCTTATACAAAATCTTCAGCTTGGCTGTTGCAGTGTACGGTGTACATCACGCGTAAGACCATAAACCAGGGGCCGTAAATGTGACGTCTGCATGCACAGTCCTCAGAACTTTTCAGCCACATATGACCTACACATCGTATGATTGCTTCTTCACAAACGTCGCATCTTAAAGATAAGTAACCCATTGGGTTTCTTTTTTTCTTATTTTGCTGATTGTTATTGCTTAGGCTTGGTTGTTGTAGCCTTTAGCTGATGTCAGGTAAAAAGGGAAAGTGCCAGTGCGGGTGCCAGATACCCCACAAAGATGCCGATGATAGGTGTGTTTTTTGCTTAGGCCGGGAACACAATCCACTCCTCCTGCACAATTTGTCAATCTTTTGTGCCGAAGACCCTTCGCAGCCACCTGGCCGCTTTAACCCTCTACCATGAAGAGCAGCAACTTAAGCGGCTAGCCCTTAGAATGGTTCTTGCATCGGAGGTTGCACCCGAACCTCCGTGCAAGAAGGCCAGGATTCCTAGGCCTTCCTCTCCTGCCGCTCCAGTTCCAGATGCCCCGCCAACTGCCGATCTAGGGGTTGAGGCATGCGCGGTGGATACGTCGACTGCAACAACGTCCCTTGAGGAAGCCGTTGCACAGCCGACTACCGGCATGTCCTTGGAGCTTGACCAGTTGATGTCGAGGGGGAACCAGTTTCGGTGGTACCTCCAACCAGGATCCAGACTTCGGATGTGTTAATCTCCAAGCCAGGCCACTCCCTACTTCCACCCTAGCCAAAAAGAAGTGGAAAAATAAGCATACCTCCTCCTCTACAGAAGCCATACCAGACTGGCAGGTTTTCACCTCCTCTCTCATGCAGGTCTTTATGGCCCTCAGGCCTTCAGCTTCAGTTTCCCCACTCTGCCTTTATTGAGCCCTAGGCCGGGTTCTGCCTCTTCCCTCCCACCCATGACCTCTCAAGTCAGGGAGCAAGAGCATGATTCTTCTTCCTCTTCCTCAGAGGATTCCATTTCATATGCATCCCAGATTGCTTCCCCCCAGGAATATTACTCTCCTGATGAGGAATCTGTGGAAGGGGATTTTTCTCCTGAGGATATTATGTTTGGTGAGACCATCACCAAGATGGATTACTTTAAATTGGGATACATCCCAAATTGACACCCAAAAAAGGTATTTTGAGCTTCTGCAGGGAGAATCACCCTCTCCTTTGGTGGTTCCAGTTCTGCCTGCTTACATGGATGCCTTCAACTCCGCTTCTAAGGCTCCCAACTCCCAGCCTTCTGCCCTAAGCCCCCTGACCGCTTCTATAAAGTGCCAGATGACCAGAAATTCCTAGTTAAACCACCCTTGGTGGACCCAGCTGTGATTTGCCACCAATGCAGATAAGCAATCAAGACTGCTGCCTTCTGCCTCCCTCCTACCCACAGATAAAGATAGCAAGTATATGGATAGGGTGGGAAAGAAGGTATACACATCTTCCACTTTGGCTTTCAGGGCCATAAATTATCAGACCCACATGACTAAGTACGCTCTCAAATTAGTTTCTCAAGCATTCTCCATGCTGGCATCTTTGCCTGACTGTCTCATTAAGACTGACATTACCGCCAAGCTGTCCTTGGCCCAACAGGTAGCCAGACAGCCAGGCATTCCATCAGATCCAGCTACGATGCTGCCGAAGCATCTGCCAGATCTGCAGCATCTGCTTCTGTCCTCAGGAGGTATTCATGGTTAAAACTTCAGAACCTACCAGAGGATTTCAAGTCCAAGATCTTGGCCGCCCCACTGGACCACAATGTCCTTTTTGGTAAACGATCTGCAGACCTCTTTAAGAATCTGCAGGAAAAACGTAAAGAACTACAGGACATTAAGCTTCTTCTGGTGTCCTCCATTCCCAAGTATTATAGGAACTACTTTGTTAAAGCAACCTTTGTGAGGCGTAATTCTCAGACTTCAGCCTACTCTTCCAGATCTAGAAGAGGGGCTAAAAGACCCACCATGTCCAGACCTTCTGCTCCACCTCATCAACCCAGACAATCCTTTCAGGACAGAGGAAACCCCAGTAATGCGTGACTGCCTTGCCCACCTACCCCTCTCGGCACGCCTTTCCCACTGTCTTCCCCTTTGGCAGTCCATCACCACAGACCAATGGGTCTTAACCATTATCCAAAAAGGGTACTTCCTATCCTGGAAAGAAAAAACACCCAGGAAAGGCATTCCATTCCCCCCCAAAAAACAGGCCCATCTCATGCCACAAGTTCTAGCAGACCTTCTAAAGATAGGCACCATAGAACCACAATAAGGAAAGGGTTTCTGTTCCTGTCTCTTCCTGGTCCCCAGAAAAGATGGGCCCTGGAGAAGACCCATCTTGGACCTGTCCTACCTAAATCTTCACCTTCAGGTACCCTCCTTCAAAATGCTTTCTCTCCCCACCCTGCTACCTGTAATTCCATCCAAATCTTTCATGGCCACCCTGGACCTAAAGGAGGCCTACCTTCACATACCCATCAGGACTTCCCACAGACAATTCCTGCATTTATCTGGACCTTCCTCTCATTTCCAGTTTACTGCCTTCCCCTTTGGTTTATCCATGGCCCCCCGCATCTTTACAAAGTGCCTAGCCCCAGCAGTTGCCTTCTGCAGAACTCAGGGAATCCAGATTTACCCTGATCTGGGTGACATCCTGATACTGGCAGAGTCCAGAGACATTCTCTCAAGGTACCTACACTTCACCATGTCCCTTCTGCAGAATCTAGGGTTCACCAACAACCTTCGCAAATCCTCCCTGATCCCAGGCCAGGACAAGATTTTTTTAGGCTGCAGAATCAGAACAGACAAAATGAAGGCCTTTCTTCCCACAGGGCAACCCTACTGTCCCAGAAGGTGTCTACAAGGCAATTTCTCTGCCTCCTGGGTTTAATGGCAGCTACCATCCCCATGCTACCACTGGCAAGAATGCACATGCGCAAGATAAAGTGGTACCTCAAAAGCATCTGGTCCCAACACCTACATCACTTAGAGCAAGTCATTCCCCTCCTCCCCTTTCTAAAGACAGAAATCAACTGGTGGATCCAGCAAGTCCAACTAAACCTGGGGCTGCCACTACAACCCCCCCCCCACCCCAACAATGCATACAGATGCCTCAGATTCAGGCTGGGGAGCAACTCTGGCTTCCTACAGGATTCAAGAAAAGTGGCATCCCTCTCTATAGGCCAAGTACATCAATGTCAGGGAAATGACAGCAGTATTCTTAGCTCTGAAAACCTTAATCCCCTTCTTGTTCCAGATGTACTCCTGACAGTGAACGACAACTCCACGGTTATGTGGTACCTCAACAAACTGGGAGGAACAAAGGCCTTTCAGCTGCCTAGACTAAGCCTGCTGATATGGGACCTAGCTCCTCGCCACAACTTAGTCCTGCAGGCGATGTACATCCCCTCACAGGGCAACCACCAAGCAGATCTCTTGAGCAGGACTTCCTCACCGCAGCATTAATGGATGCTGAACAAGGGAGGTCTTCCTAGACATGGTCCATTGGTGGGGTGCTCCACAAATAGGCCTGTCCCCCCCCCCCCGAACAGGCAACTGCAGACTTTCTGCTCAAAAACCTACTCTCCTCTAGCATGGAGAGTGGACGCTTTCAGCATCTCTTGGGAGGGGAAGTTCCGTCATGCCTTTCCCCCATTCCCACTGATTCAGAAAGTCCTCCTGAAAATACAGAAGGACAAACCAAAAATCTTGTTAGTGACTCCCCTACTGGCCAAGGCAGCACTGGTCCCCCCCTACTTCACAAGCTAGCCAAGGGCAGTCACTTCTAGTTACCCTACAAGGTGGACCTACTGACACAAGACAAAGGAACTCTTGTACACCCACACTTACAGATGTTACCCCTGACTCTGTGGGTCATAGACTTTTGATGCCCTTCAGACACCAGTACTCAGTGGACATGCTTTCTGTCCTAAGGGAGGCAAGGAAACCTACCACCAGAAAATCTTACCTGGCTAAGTGGGAAAGATTTACAAAATGGTGTCTGCACAAGGGAAGGGACCCTTGTTCTACTGAGGTCCCCCTGGTTTTGTCTTGCGAGTCAATTGATTAAAAGTGGATTGTCTTATTCTTTAAAAATACACCTTTCTGCTACATCAGCCTGCCTGCCCCTTGACCCTACCCCCTTTACTAGCCAGGCTCGATGTAAAGCTCTTTCTTAAAGGGGTCTTACACAAGAGACCACCAAAAAAACCTATCTCACTGCCCTGGGACCTTAACTACATCTTGGCAAAACTAACCCAGCATCATTTTGAATCGGCTGGGTCCTCTTCTCTACAGATGTGTACATGGAAGGACAGTCCTGGTGGCTCAAATCATCCAAAAGGGTGTCAGAGTTGCAGGCCTTAATGTCCTGTACCCCCTACAACATCTTCCACAAGGACAGAGTAACCCTGCAAACCAATCCTTCCCTTATGCCCAAGGTGGTCAATGACTCGTCTCTAAACCAATCATGTTAAGTTGTCTATCTCGCCTTCATTCTTGCTGGATGGGTTCGGAGCCGACCTCGGCTCCGACTCGGCCACTCTAAAAGCTCGAGAGTTGGTTCCACCGGCTCGAGGCTCCCCTTATATCCCACAATGCTAGGCATGAGTTACCTCAGATCTCGTTTGCCGCTACAGCGATCGAGGTGTTTGGTTTCTACCGGCTTCTTGGTGAGTAACTTTAGAGTAAAATTTAGTATACTTAAACCCCTTTAGTTTTAATTTTAACAGTTGTTTCCCTTAGTTTAGTGGATTTTCTCCCCTTTTCTGTCTATAATCCCCTTTTTTTCACAAGAACTTATAAGTTCTTCCCTCGGGCCTTTGGGCCTTTTCCATCCTAGTGGTGTGTGTGTGTTTTTTCTCAGAATTTAAAACTTTGGTAGTTTGTTTTATTTTTTGAGTTTAAAATTGGATAGGGTGTAATCAGTGTGTTTGACTGTGTGTGTGTGATTACACTTCCTTCTAAAATGTCTAAAGACTCAAAGGTCTCAGGCTTCAAGAAGTGTGACTCGTGCTGTCAGAAAATGTCTCTGACAGACGGTCATACTTCTTGTGTCTACTGCCTGGGACCTTTGCACCTGCAGGATTCCTGTGCTGTATGCCACAGCTTCAGCCCCAGGGTCCTGCAGGAAAGAAAAAACAAACTGATTTTGAGAGGTTTACTCAAGCCTGAGGGTTCCCTTACTGTCCCTTCGGGAAAGCCCTCCAAGGCTTCTAGGTCCTCGGCTCCAGCTACTGAGCCGAGACCTAAGGCTCAAACCTCCGTCTGCATCGGCTCCGGCTGGAGCCGATGAGTCTCAGTCTACAGTTTCTGTGGTTTCCTCGGCTCCGGCTGGAGCCGAGGTATTGGAAATTCCTGTCTCGGTTCCGACCAGACCTTCGGAACCGACATCTAGAAAGAGGTCCAGGTCACCGTCCCTTGGCTCCGTTCATTCGGCTCCAGCATCTCCTCTGCTGTCTGAACGGAGCCATAGATCTCACTCCTCTAGGTCATCGAGGCTGTCGGACCATGACCTTCAGAGGGTAGTGAGTCGACTTCTCAAGTCCGAGGCACTGGCCCAAATGCTTCAGAGCCCGACTCATCAGTCGATGCCTGACCCTGTCCCTCATTATGTTCCTCCTCCGACTCCTTTGAGCTCGGAGCCGGGCCGGGAACCCGAGACTGTGGTAGCGCCGGAGCCGATACAAATGTCTTCGTCTCCATCGCCGGCTCCGATTTCTTCCTTAGAAGAATCTCGGCGCCAGACTTCCTCGTCGGCTCGAGGGGTGAGTGGCATCGGACCCTTGTCCGACCCGCCTCCCTCTCGGGCTTCGGCGCTGGTGAGTTCGGCTCCGACATCGGCCTCGGAGCCATCACTGTCGGTGCCGAGGGAGGTTTTAGCTTTCGAGCGGGGACCTCTGGCTCTGCCTGACAGGGGTGCGTTCGAGGTCATGCGGAGTGTGTTGGAACCTGGTTCAACTCCACAGTCGGCTCCGCGCCCCTCCCTCTTCGGTGCCTCAGGTCAAGTCGACTCACTCCCTCATCCCAGATCGCAGAGAGCCAGCTCCTCAAGAATCCCCTGTGGGATCTCATCCTCTTCCGAGGCCTCTCCTGAATTGGCAGAAGAGCCCCTCGAAGAGAAAGTGTAAGAGGAAACACATAGACTCACCTGAGTCCGTCACCTCTGACACAGATTTAGAGGATTCGAGGGTTCCCCGTTCCCCTTCTGAAGATGTCTCATTTGCAGACATTCTAGAAATCCTCAAGCAGAGGGGAAATTGGCCAGCCCTCAACCCTTCGGAGGATGAATCTGTGTACCTTGAGGCGTTTGGCTCTCGCCCTTCCACCTCCTGGGTGTCTCCCCTTTGACCCCCTCATGCAGGTGGTAGCAAAAGGCATGGACGGCTCCTGACTCAGTGGACCCCACCCCAGGAGACCCTCAAAATTTATCACGGCACCAGCGGATAAACAATTTTTGACCAAGGGAGTTTCTGTGGATGCTATGGTGGTTGCTGCTGCCACTATGAAGGAATTAGCTGATCCTTCAGTGCCTGTCCATCCACCTAACAAGGAATCTAGGTCTATGGACAGGTACGGGAAGCGGATGTTCTCATCAGCGACCTTTGCAATGCGTTCGCTGAACTACCTATGCCATTTTACTCGTCTTCAAAGAGACTTGATCAAAGAAGCGAGTGACATGTTGAAGGATCCTACAGCTGCGGGTTTTCAAGACAAGATGAACACTCAGCTGGCTACCCTGAACTCCATAGCTAACTCCTCCATGCGCCTCCTTTCGTATGCGGCTGATGGAGCGAGCAGGGCCGCAGGGACAGGTGTAAACTTACGCAGGCATGCCTGGATGCGGCTATGCAACTTTGCGGACCCCTTTAAAACGTCTTTCACTAATTCCCCGTTCGATGGATCATCTCTTTTTGGTCCTCAAGTGAAAGAAACCTTGACTAGGTGCGAGACGGATGGCAAGACTCTTTCTGCCGTCGGAGTCCGTTTTTCTACTCCTTCTAGGCCTTACCCCAAAGGCCAGAAAAGTGGGAAAATGTGGTTCCACAAACAATCTCAAGGGACTTCGCCTGACGACAGAGTCGGTTCCCGCCAGAGGCAGAGGGGGAACAACAATGGTAGACGTCGCCCTAGAGGCAGGGGGGGTCCGCAGAACCAGGGCAGTCGAGAAGCCTTCTCTGATAAGCCCTTTCAGCATCCCTGAGGTGTTGCCCGACTGCCCACCTTCGGAGGCAGTCGGGGGAAGATTGTCACGGTACCCAGAAGCCTGGCTATCCCTAACTCAAGACAAATGGGTACAGTCCATCATTTCCGAAGGCTATTCCATTCCCTTTGTTCGCATTCCAAACCAATCAAAAAAATCCCTTCCAGATGTTCCACCCGCTCAAAGGGATCTTGCAGCTTTGGAAATTTCAAAGCTGCTTGCAAAAAGAGCAATTCAGCCAGTTCCAGCAGACCAGCAAGGATCCGGAATCTACTCCAGGTTCTTTTTAGTTCCAAAGAAAACAGGGGACTGGAGACCAATTTTGGATCTCAGTATCTTGAACAAGTCAGTCAAGAAAACAAGATTTCGGATGGTCACGCTGCAGTCCATCCTTCCCCTTTTGGGAAAGGGAAACTGGATGTGCTCTATAGACCTTCAGGATGCGTACTATCACATAAAAATGAACAGTCGCTCCAGAAGATTCCTCCGCTTCTGGCTGGGAACCAGTCATTTTCAATTCAGGCTTCTGCCCTTTGGTCCCACCACTGCCCCGGTGTTTACCAAATGCATGGCAGTGGTAGCTTCTCACCTGAGACGTCAAGGATTCCAGGTGTTTCCATATTTGGACGACTGGCTCCTCACAGCTCCCACCAAGCATCTTCTTCTAATGGCCAGGGACTACACCTTTCGCATTTGTCAAAATTTAGGCATTTCAATAAATTGCGAAAAGTCTGTTTTGTCGCCTTGTCGTACTATTACCTTCATAGGCGCAAATCTAGACACAGTCAACATGTCTGCGAGACTAACAGATCAGAGAGTAACAGACATACACAAACTGGTCTCGCTCCTCTTCAGCAGCAACAGAATCAAAGCCAGGTTAGTTCTGAAAGTGTTGGGGATTATGGCGGCTGCCATACCTCTGCTTCCATTAGCCAGATTCCACATGAGAATCCTTCAATGGATGCTCTTCACGCAATGGTCATACCAGCAACTTCCGATGTCTCACACCATTATGATTACGCAGACATGCAGGAATCATCTTCTGTGGTGGATGTCTTCCCTCAGCTCTTATTGGGAAGACCCTTTGTCCCTTCCTCCGGTTGCTACTCTGACAACGGATGCCTCCCTGATCGGGTGGGGGGGGGGGCATTATCAGGGCAGAACCGTCCAGGGCACATGGCAACCAGACGAATGCCACTTGCACATAAATGTTCTAGAGATGAGAGCAGTGCTTTTAGCGTTGCAAGCCCTTCAAGACTCTCTTCCCTTGGGAACGATAGCAATCCAGACGGACAATATGTCTGTAGTGTGGTATATCAACAAACAAGGCGGAACCAGGTCCTACCCCCTGTGTCGAGAAGCACTCAGACTGTGGCAATGGGCGATTTCTTCTCAGCGGTTTCTGATAGCAACGCACATCTCCGGGAAGTCCAATCAAATTGCGGACAAATTGAGCAGAGCTATCCTCATGCCTCACGAGTGGTCTCTGAAAGACTCTGTTGTGAGAGAAATTTTTCTCAAGTGGGGTCAGCCTTGCTGCGACCTTTTTGCTACTCCCCAAAACAGCAAGTGCAGAGATTATTTCACCCTATTCCCTTTACCAGACCAGCCCAGCAGAGACGCTCTAGTCCAAGTTTGGCCCCGGGGACTTCTGTATGCATTTCCTTCCTTCCCACTAATCTCTCAAGTGATACAGAAAGCTATCGCTCAGAAGGCCTCGTTATCCTCATTGCTCCTTACTGGCCTCAACAGGTTTGGTTCCCCTTTCTACGTCATTTTCTGTTGGAGCGACCTTGGCATCTGGACCTAGTTCCAGATCTTTTGATCCATCAGTCGGGTCAGTTTCATCGCTCCCTTCCCTCTCTGAACCTCACTGCTTGGTTCCTCCAATTCCAACCTTAGCCAGGCTTCCTCAAATATCTCACTCTGTCCGAGATATTTTGATAGCTTCCCATAAATCTTCCACTCGGAAGGTTTATTTGAGTAAGTGGAAACGTTTCACCTATTGGGCTCAAGGAAAGGACATAGATCCTTTCACTGCTTCCATCCAAATGGTCCTTGATTTTCTAGCTGAACTCTTCCATGCAGGTTCATCTCCTTCTACTCTTAAAGTTCAATTGGCAGCTGTTTCTAACTTTCATGTGGGCATTTCAGAGTCTGCTATCATGTCCCACAAGCTTTGTAAAGCCTTTTTGAAGGGAGTTTTTCTACTCAGACCTCCTATAAGAAATCCTCCTCCTCCTTGGGACCTAAATTTAGTTCTTAGCTCTTTGATTCTTTCCCTTTTCGAACCTGCAGCCTCCTGTTCTTTAAAATTGTTATCATGGAAGACACTCTTTCTAGTGGCTATTACTTCAGCTAGAAGAGTCTCAGAACTTCATGCACTCAGCTGTCGACCTCCTTATCTGTTGTTCCATAAGGACAGGGTATCTTTACGAACCAACCCGTCTTTTTTACCTAAGATAGCCTCGGCGTCTAACCTAAATCAAAGCATTGACCTCCCTGTGTTTTTTCCAGAATATTCTAACAGGTCTGAACAAAAATTGCATTGGCTAGATGTTCATCGTCAGTTAAGGTACTATTTGGATAGAACCAAACAATTCAGAAAATCTGACCAGCTGTTTGTCTCTTATGCAGAAGGCAGGAAGGGACTTTCAGTTTCAAAAGTATCATTATCTAGATGGCTAACATCGCTGATTTCCCTTGTTTATGGAATTAGACACCAAATGCTGCCTAACAAACCTAAAGCCCATTCTACCAGAGCTTTGGCTACTTCTATAGCCTTCCAAGACAGACTGCCTATTGACACCATTTGTGCAGCGGCTACTTGGGCTACTCCTCACACTTTCATTTCTCATTATAAGTTGGATTTAGCTTCTAGGCATAGAGCTAACTTTGGTTCCACTGTTCTCAAGAGTCTGTTCCGTTAGGCCACCCAGGACAAGGTGCTAGGGACGCGGTCCCATCCAGCAAGAATGAAGGCGAGATAGACAACTTAACATATAGAAGTTATGTTCTTACCATAACGCTCCATGTTAGTTGTCTTCTTCTCTCCTTCTTCTTGGCCCCACCCTCCTTCCCCGTGGCCTGGACAAACTTAGAGGAGTTTGATTGTGACCTCTCTTTCTACCACCTCTTTACTTTAGGTATATGCTCTGTCGTGCATATTTCCTAGATCAGGATGTAGGTCACCCTTCTCTTCACCCGTGTTTATAGAGGTGGATTTTGTTTCTAGTTATTCTGCTACTATTATAAGCTGGGTCTAGCTTACAAACGAGATCTGAGGTAACTCACGCCTAGCATTGTGGGATATAAGGGGAGCCTCGAGCCGGTGGAACCAACTCTCGAGCTTTTAGAGTGGCCGAGTCGGAGCCGAGGTCGGCTCCGAACCCATCCAGCAAGAAGAAGGCGAGAAGAAGACAACTAACATGGAACGTTATGGTAAGAACATAACTTCTATTTTCCATCTACCCACTTTCTTTCCCTCCCCCACTAACGAAGGGGCGAGAAATATGCACTCCTTGGACGTGCACAGGCATCTAAGGTTCTACTACCGAATCTCGACACAAACTGACGTCTTCTTTCGTGACTATCATTCTTTCTAAAACTACCAAGTTTCGTAGGCCCAGGGTACGAACCGCACCCAAGAAACCGACGACCCATTCTCAGGTGCCTGCTACCTTGCCGCAGTCTCAAATGCTTAAAATTTCAGAAGGACCTTATCATTCTAATCAGGGGAAGCCAAGCTACCCCCTCCAAAAGGAAAAGAGATCCGCCCCCTGTAGTTTTGTCTGAACAAGAGTCAGATGAATCTGATGCATCACAGAACTACAACAGAAATTCTGTTTCATTTGAGAAAGTCATTAGAGGACGAAAACGCATCTGTAGTGATAACAGCATTTATGGTTTTATTCTGAAGAAAGTGTGTTTCAATAAAGCTTGTTCGTGTGGAAAATATCGGTGGAGTCGTGCCTTGGTGGAATTGCTCTATTTTCTTTTGGTATTTGCTCCAAATACCTTGATTCCTTTGCCAGTTTACTCCAATAAATTCTGGCCCCCTCTTGCCTGTTGTCCGTATCCCTGATTGCAGTCATCCCTATCAGCAGAATCTCCTTTCTACATTCCTGTGTTGGTTTAGTTCTTAGAATGCTTTCTGCTACTTTATGGATGTAATAATCTGCATGATTATTATTCTCCTTAAAGGCCTGCATCCAAAATCCCAGTCTCTCCTTGTTTCTTGATCTTCCCTGGTGTTTCATCATTATCATCCCTTTCCACTTTGAATTATACTTTTCTGCTTATGCTGTGTGTAGGAGTCTTAACTGTGTAGCGCTGAAATACCCATTCAAATTCGATAATCCCATTCCGCCCTGTTCTTCTGGAAGAATCCGTCTATCCGACTTGACTCTTGCAGTCTTCCCCTCCTGGATAAAGTCCTTCAGCTCTTTATTACTACCCATAACTTCTGCTCTGGTTGATAAAAATATGCCTGACCTGTGTATAAGACTAAAGGGACTAAAAACATTTTAACTGCTTGTATCTTACTATCCATATAACAAAGCTTCCATTTTCTCAGTTTTTGTATTATCTTTTTAGTCTCTTCCATCATATCTCTACCAACATATCCTTAGCTGCCACACTAGAATAATTTTTAACTCATACGCCTAAGTAGTCATGTCCCCATAAATATGGGTATTCCTGAACCATTTCAAGTGTGGGTACGTAATTTATCACTATTGTCTTTGTTTTAGCTTTGTTAATTTTTCTTCCCTAAAACATCTGAAACTTGTCTCAAAATGTTCCACAGCACTGTAATGTTTCTTTCAGGTTTTGTCCGGTACAAAATAATATAATCTGCAAATAAAGCCAGCTTTTCTTGACTACCATACCAATTATATCCTTGAATTTATGAATCCCTTATTTTCGTTGCCAGTGGTTCTAAATATAATGCAAATAATAAAAGGGAATGCAGACACCCCTGCCTGCTTCCTCAGCTTAAGCAGAAATTATCAGAGAGGACCCCACCCACTTTAATTTTCCCCTCTGATCCCTCATATATTCTAATCAACCTTATAATTTTTTTTCAGGAAATGCAAATGCTTCCATTGCTGTGCTCATAAAGTCCCAGCTTACTCTGTGAAATGCTTTCTCTGCATCAAGACCCACCAGCAACAACAATGACATTTTCTTACATTCTGCTTCCCTCTGGATCACCGGTGTTCATGTTGTCAAATGTTTGCCTCCCCTCCACAAAACTACATTGATCCATATCTGTCAGTTTTGGCATTACTTTTGCCATTCTTTTAGCCATTATAGACATGAACACCTTATAGTCATGGTTTAGTATTGAAATGGGCCTGTGTGAAACTGGATCTGATGGATCTTTACCCACTTTAGGTATTACAGCTTACCACTGCTTCCAGGACAGTGGTACTTCTCTTAAGATACTGTTCCAGATCTTTCAGTTACTTCCCTCCTAGCTTCCAGACATCCACAGAAATAGCATCTATTCCTGTGGACTTTCCTGTAGATTGGTTATACATCACAATTTTTATTTCATCTCCTGCTGTCCTTACTGTTAGTAAAAGAGCCTCATCTGCCGCTAATCTTGGCATATTTAATTTTTCCATAAACATTTCTATTTGTATCTTTTTTTGATTTTCATATTTCTGTGCTTTATAGAGACACTCATAGAACTTCCGAAATATTTGTAATACCTGTATAGGATCAATTGTTACTTTCTTTTGTTATAGGCTCCCTAAGTTTGGTAACAGCCTTTTCAACTTTCTCTTGCTTGAGTCATCGTGCTAAAAGTTTTTGTGCTCTAGTGTTATCAAAAAACAGTTGCTTAACAGCAATATTTCTAAGCTTGTGCATATTATTGAGGTAATCCCTTATTTTCTGCCTGGCATTCTAAAGTTGGTCCTCTTCTTCTGTGAGATTCCCCCCTATTCTGCAATGCTTCAATATTTGTCAGCCCCTCTAAGTAATTCTTCTTACTACTTAACCATAACTCCCTTTCTTTTATTTCCACCCTATTTCTAAACTCCACCGTAATTTTATCTCACTCCCTAGCTTTATTTCCAGAAGAAATTTATATCCTCTCTAACAGTTCCTGAATCTCCACTATCCATTCCTTAAATGCCTCTCTTCAAGAGAGAGTGGGAAAGCACCAATGTCTCATTTTTATTTCATTACCCTGTGTTTTTATGCAGGCTGTGTACAAGGACCTAGTGACTCAAGTATGAACAGTGTTCAGCCTCACAGAGGGGTTCTCAGTGGGAGTGGGTGTACACCAGGGTTCACCTCTGAGCCCACTGCTGTTTATACTGGTGATGGACTACATTAGCAAACAGGTTGGAGGGGACATGTCAACAAAGCTGTTGTATGCAGGTGATGTGGCAGTACAGGCAGACTCTGAGCTCGAACTTCAGCAAAGGATAGGAGAATGGAATGCAAATCTGAAGGCACATGGGATGAAATTAAGCACAGATAAGATGGTGGTAATAGCAGCAAATTGGGGAAATCAGAAGAAGCAGAGAATAGAGATAGAAGGGAAGATATTGGAACAGGTGAACAGCTTCAAGTATCTGGAAGGGGTGGTTGAGGAAAAGAGTAGTCTGAATGAAGAGAACTAGAATCAGAGGGGCTGCAGCCAACTGGTATAGAGTATCAGGTGTAGTCTATGACAGAAGAATGCCAAAGAATGACAAAGTAAGGTGTACAAGACAGTAGTGCGACCAGCACTACTGTATGGTACAGAACCCTGGGCAGTAAAGGCAGAGCAGTTGAAGCTAGAGGTGATGGAATGAAGTGCCTGAGAAAGGTAGTAGGATGCACACTGTGGAACAGATGAAGAAATGAGGACATAAGAGCAGAAGCCAAAGTAGCTCCAGTTGCAGAAAGGATCCGAGAGAACATATTATGGTGATTTGGGTACAAAGCAGAAGACAATCTGGTGAGGAAGATTTGGGACAGACAGGAAGAAGGTAAGAGGAAGTGAGGACATCCAGTAAAAGAGGTGGATGGGTTGTGTGAATGAAGATGTGCAACAGTGCAGCATGAGTGTTGAAGAAGGCAGGAGTGTGGCACTGGATCAAGAGAGATGGTGACATTTAACACGATACCCTGACCCCATGTAGAAAAATGGGAAAAAGGGGACTGATGATGATGATGTCCTGTGTTTTTATTTTAGCTATTATTGGCATGTGATCTTAGCTAGTTATTGGGTGGGTATCAAGACCTGCAAGTAAGTACACATGTTCCAGTAAAATGTAAATTCTGTCTAGCCTAGCCCAGTTTTTATATCTTGGGGAATATGTAAATTTACTCCAAACTCCTGTTACCAAATTCACTTCTTGCATGCCAAATATTTTCATAAATTTCTTCAAAAATCTACCCTCCTTTGTTATATTTTCCCTTCTGGGCCCCCAAACGCACCTTCACTGCTGCAAATCAAATTCCAGTCCCCACCTGCAAGTAATATTCCTTGCTGAAAACTGATTTTTCTCCCAGAATTTTCTTAAGCTCCATTATAGCAGTTTTAGGTGGAATGTAAATACACGCCAGTGTAATCCTCCCCCTTGCCAGTAGCCCCTTAGCACTCCAAATCTGCCATTATCTTTATCATTTTCTGTCAGTATTGGAGCCCCATTTGCAGTTAATAGAAATACTCCTCTGTTCCCTTGTCCCAAGTATCCTTCCTGAAAACACTAATTTATCAAATTCACATGTTCTATTCTAAGAGTGTCTCCTGTAACATAGCTATTTGCACTTTACACTTTTTAATATAATTCACTGCTCTTTCTTTTTTTGTATTTATCTGTGAGGCCATTCACATTTAAAGACATTAAAGAAAGCATCATTGTATTGAAAAGTTATTCTCATCTCTTATGTACAACACATTTTTTGTTAAATGTCTAGTTCCAGCTTTTGTTACATGCATACACTGTTTGGCAGGTTGAACTTTTATACAGATTTTTTTTTGTAGTATACATTTAAGCCTATATCACATCTTACAAAACTTTGTCTCATTGAAAACCATCAAACAAAAAAACACACACCCATATCCCCTGAATACCTATGTATACCTTCAGATATCTGTCTTACCTTCCTAATAGTGACAAAAGTCCCAAACTGATGACCACACTCATAGACTTAAGTTAACCCAAAAGAAAGATAATCCATGCCAAGATGCATGGTGTAACCCATGCTTCTACTAAGTGTTAATTGATTTTGTCTCATCGTTATAGCACTCCCAGCCGAGAAAACCCCTGAATATTTGGAGAACATTAACTACCATGGGAAAGCCTCTGAATGCTTTCAGAGAACATTATCCCCCCCCCCAGCCAATCATTCTCCGCTAGACTGTAGCCAGTTTTTTCTTGCAGATTGTCTCCATGGAGACTTGAGAACCAGGCAGTGTCCCTTTATCAGTTGTTTCCATGGAAACATGAAGACCATCTGCAGAATTTTTACTGAGCATACATGTATTTGCTAAAAAAAGCTTCTTTTTCATTTACTTGCTGTTTCTTACGTGTTACTAAGTCAATCTGAGGTCTTTAATCCAGTCATTTCCCCATGCAAGAATGAGAAAAAGCACATTAATTTTTTATTTTGTCATGCTTTTTAACCAGGCCTTTTTTATACATTACAAGTGCGTACATTTCTTAAAACTAAACAAGGAGAAAGAGAAGGGAAAAAGAAAAAAAAAAAGAACAGCACCCATTTACAATCCCTATTAACACTTAAAAATAACTGAAAAAGCCTAACTTCTAAAGAAAACCACATGCCACGAAATTGGTACTGTTTAAGAAAAAGTCTTTACTTAATTAACTTTCTCCCTCCTTTTCCCCTCCCCAAAGTATTTTTCCAAACATTAGAGTCCCTCTTCTGTCCTCCCACTTCTAGTACTTTGCCCTTCTGCCACAATTTTGTCAGATTCAATGCCTGCTAGTAGGATTAATGGTCTAGGTTGCTTTCTTATAGCCAGGTTTGGAGCATACACTCAATGTGCCCTTTCATCTAATTCCTCCTGGTGTGGAATACCAGTTCGGTTGCTTATTTTTGGTTTCATAAAATTATTGCAGTCTGTTCCTTCCAGCTTCTCTGGTATAGCTGAAAATCTCAGGGTTTTCCCTACATGCTCTGTCCTCTAATTCTATCTCTTCTTGAGCAGTCTCGTATTCTGCCAGGCTTTTCTTTATTTCAACCTCTGATTTTTGCAGCGTTGTCATTTCATCTGAATATCTGTTTAAAGCTTCTTCCATTTTCCAGCCGTTTGTTGTTTGTTAATGTACTCTATCATGGTTTTATTTTAAGCAGGTCTGTATGCAGTTGTTTTGTATCTTCCTGCAGGTACTGGAAGTCATGTCTGAAGGTTGCATTGCTTTTTGCTGAACGGCTGCAGAACTTTCTCCGGTCAATGTTTTTTCCTCACTTTTTTTTGTAGCTGATTTTTTTCCATGTCTTCTGTATTTTTTTATCCCTGGCATCCAGGCAGTGCACTTACTACCCAGTTACTGAAATTTACACATAAACACACGACTACTGCCCTTCTCTGAGTTTCTGTTTTCACATTAGGAGAACTAGAAATAAGCTGTTATTCAATGTGCAGCCATCTGTCAAGTCTGAACAGGTCTATTTCTGTATGCTTTTCCTCTTGTACCCTTGATCCCCCCAAGGTATTGCTAAAGATAAAAGAGCAGGCCAAGAATGCTGCTGATGGTGTCTTTTTGGCCCAGAGAACATTAGTTGACTCGCCTCATGTTCTGGACACTAAGGCTGACAGTGGTAAAGATTTATCCCTCATTCCTTCCAAGCACACACCTTTGAAGACATGCTGCAGATTTTGAAGGAGGCTAGGAAAATAAACACTATAAAGTGTTACACAGTTATGTGGAAAGTTTCTCCCATTGGTGTAAAAGAGGACAGGACCCAATTTCAGCACAAGTTTCTAGTCCTCAGTTGCCTTCCAGATCTGTATAAAATAGTCCTTTCCTATTTTGTGAAGGTGTATGCTTCAGTAGCATCTGCCTATCCATCTTTGAGACCCATTTTTTTCTATTCCCATTTGCCTTTGAAAAACTTTAAGGGGGGTTTGCATTTAAGCCCCTTCTTCCAAGGGGGGGGGGGGTAACTCCGCCATAGGAATTGAATTTTGTGTCGGAAAGGCTCAGATTTCCTCTATTTGAGCCATCATCTTCCATCCTCCATAAAATTCCTTTGATGGGGGACTGCCCTACTGGTAGCCCCTGCCATTGGCTAGGCAGATCTCAGATTTACAAGCTGTGAAATGCAGGACCCCTCTTTGGTATTTAATAACAGTATAACACTTCAGATTCAACTTATGTTTTGTGTTAGTAGTTACAGACCATTTGCTGAATTGTGCTGTTTGCCCCTTTGTGTTTTCCCCCTTCTCAAAATAAAATGGGAAAGGATTTTGCATTCTGCAGATGTGCATAAGCAGCTGAGATTCTTGGCAAAGCAGTACAAAAAAATCTGATCAGCTTTTTGTTACCTTTGCCAAAATAAGAGGGAAGATTAGTCAGCAAAACCATTTCTAATTAGATGGCTCATTGCATTACCTTCTGCTATAGCACATCACTGCAAGCCTGGGTTATGTTTTGTGAGAGCTCATTCTACCAGTCCTATGTCCTTCCTAAGAGGGGACTATGAGTGTGCACCATTGCCAAACATCATCATTTAGCCAGTTATTTCTAGGCAAGGCCAGATTTTGTTGTAGCCATTCTGCAGTTCATCATCCCCTAGGCTGTAAGATCTGGGAGTCATTTCAACATTGAATTATGCAACAGATAGTACAGTTGTGTTAAGAAAGTACCATAATTGTAGATATTCCAATAGATTGTGTTTCAGTACAAGTACCCCCCCCCCAATTCCTGTAGTTTGAGGTGGGTTCCTAGCACGTCCCTTTGCATCTTCACCCCTCTTCCGCCTGATTTGGGCACACTGCTCAGGTTTCTGCAGCAGCCTTGTGAGATAGGTTTTGCGGTCAGTCTGATTGTAATTTCCCACTTGATGATCATCTGTGGATGAGTCATACTTTGGCTCCAGGGAGCAAACCTGCACCTGCTATGGAAGTAAGATATGGATGTGATCCTGGCTGACACCTCTTTGTATATCACCAGTATCAGGACACTGGTATGGAAAGAAGTCTACCAGCCTGGAAAGGAACAAGTAAAGAGTTTTGGAAATTGGTCTGGCTGTTAGCCTTCTGCTGGCAGAAATGCCAAAAGTCAGAACTGTAAAAGTGAATCTACTTGAACATCTGCAATTATGAGTTCCTAACACAGCTGATTTTCCACAGTGCTCCTTTTGGGACCCGGCAATATATTGGTGGTTTCTTGCCTCATTGTCCCACTCTGGAGGCAGTCTGGGATTGTATCACTCTCCACTTTGACATTACAATCTGTCATGCAGTACAAATAAGTAAGGGGCGGCATATCCAGATGCTGTGCCATTCCCCTTCTGTCTTTTCTGAGGTCACAGTTTCTTTCTCTTCTAGACTTCCCATCCATCAGAAGAGTACAGACAAAAAGGACAGAAGCTTCATAGAAAGAACAATCCAAGAAGCTCCACCAGCCCAGAAAGGGTCCATATTCTGTCTAAGGTTCTTTATGGTTCCAAAGAAAATGAGGGACCCCAGACACAACTGTTGGACCTCAGCAGTCTTGATCACTTTGTTACTTAGACAAAGTTCCAGATGGTCATGATGTGGTCCATCCTCCCATGCCTTTTGTTTGGACTTCCGTTATGCTGTCATAATAACCAAAGAGTCCATGAGGTTCCTGCATTTCAAGGTAAAAAGCAATCATTTTGAGTTTCAGGCTCTCCCATTTAGTCTCACCACAGCCTCCAGCATTTTCTTCAGGTATATGACCATAGTGGCAGTTGCCTCGACTTGAGAGTCATTGACTCGAGCAGTTAAGTCTCTCTATCTATTCCAATTCCTAGGGATCTCTGTGAGCACTCTGAGTCCTCCTTTCAAGCTCTAACTTTAATAGGTTGTGTGTAGACACTGTATTACATAGCCAGTATCTCACACACAGGATAGTGTTGCTTTAGTTACAAGTGCATCATCTTTCTGACCAGAAAGTAACCACAGCTCTCTGCTTCGATGTTTGGGATTTAATGGCAGCAGCAATCTTTATGGTTCCCTTTTAGGTATGAGTTGAGGGTTCCATATTGGATCCTAAAGGTTCAGTGATCTTAATGTATGGATCCTAGATTGACAAGTATAATACTGTTAAGTGTGTGACACAATTCTCTTTGTAGCTCTGTCAACACATTTTGTTTCTGGGCCATCCTTTCACCCTTCCTACCCCAAATGTAATAGTTACCATGGACACCTGTTCCCTAGGATGAGGGGTACTGTTTTGTCACAAGTAGTCCAAGGGGGCTTAGTCAAAGAACAAGGTCAGTCTGCACATCACTGTGTTGGAGAAGTGACCGTGCACACACTGCAGCTGTTCAAAGATTTTTTTAGGTTGTGATTGCCATTCATTTGGATACCATGCCAGTGTTGTGGTACATCAGTTGGGATGGGGCACATTCTTATCCCCTGTGTCAGGAAGCTATGAAGCTATGGGATTGGGTAGTCTTGTTTTGCCCCCATGTACTTGAAGAAATCAATAGTGTGGTGGACAGGCACAACCATTGCCTGATAGTGCTGCACAAACTTTACTTTAATCTGCGTCTCCCCAGTTAATGCCAAATACAGCTTCTTTTCCTACCTCACCTCTGTCCATGTAATGTCTAGTCCAAGAATGGCTAAGGGTTGCATCTTTTCACCATTTTTCCTTGTTCCTAAATTTTTGGTAAAAGCCGACCAGAGCAAACAGAGTCCGTCTTGGACCTGTTAGGCCATAGTACTTTTGTTACTACCCCCCCCCCAGCTTGTGTCCTTATCTGTTGGAGAAGCCTGTACACCTTAGATCATTCAAGAGAGTATCCTAAACAAACCTGTCCAGCAAGCCTCATTAAAACCACCTCCTCTCTTGTTTAAGCACATTTTTCCAGTTCGTTTGATGGCTAGAAGCCCTGTTTACTCATCCGTGGTGACCCAAATTGTGTAGTCTGTCTAGAAGCCTTCCAATCAGCCAGTGTACTGAAGTAAATGGGCAAGGATCTCTGTTGGTGACTTCTTAGGGACCGTTGCCCTTTTCTACTGTCAAGTCTTTAGCAAAGGGAATGAGTTCATCTTCTTTTTAACTACATATATCAATGATATCCAGTGTTCACCAAGGGTTGAATCCCACAATGTTAGCTTCAGTGAAAGTCTGTAAGGGCTTTTTGAAAAAGGCTTTGTTGAGACTCCTCCAAAAGAACCACTAGCCCTATGAACTTTTTAATTCATACTGGAAAAATCTTACATTATCTAGATGTTTATTGTCAGTTGTACTTTTATTTGAACAGAACCAAAGATAATAGAAAAGATGAGCAACTGTGTGACTGTGTGTCCCAAGTGAGCATCAAAACAGGGGGGCAGCAGACTTTTTGTCCTTCTTTCTTTAAATTTTCATTAAATCACAAGTTACATAATGGCATGACCCACCTACATTAATTGAAAAGGCAAATCATAATGAGATTTTCATTATTTACTTGCAGTATTCATATGATGATCTTCGTGTTTCACTGTTGCAGTCATCACACTTGGGTTATCTGCCTGCAGGTAGCAGTCAGTCGGCCCGAATACCAGAGTCTTAGTATTTCTGCGTCGGATGCTCTCACTTCTTCCTTACTGGTCATCAGGGGTATAAAAACAGGCAGTCGACGCCATTATATCGGTCTTCCTTGCCGAGGAGGAGCCCGAAGCAGAAGCAGTTCAAGTGTCAGTCGGCCGCCAACTGAAATTTTCATTTTCGAGTTAATCATCCTGAAGTCTTGTAAAGCTAAGTACCCCGTTGGGGATCCTTTTTTCTTGCTCTAACCGATGTTAGGAAAAAGTTAACAATTGTCTTGCCTGTGAAAAGCAAATACCTCACAGAGATTTTCATTCTTACTGCATCACCTGTTTAGGCCCAGACCACAATGTCGCTCGCTGTCTGTTTTGTGCATTGTTTAATGCCCGGACCATTTGTCGTCGGGCTGTCTGTTGCTAAATTATTTAGCTCTCATTCTCCATATTCCGAAATGGCTTCAGTAAGCCATCCGACTACCAGTCTGAAAAAACGTAAGGATAAAGACAGGGACAAGACCGCATAGGTCCAAAACCGCCGACAATGCTTCCGTTAAGCTAGTCGCCAGTCTGCCGGTACTCAGTGAGGTGCCTTTGCAGCCCCTGATGCCTGCTTCTATGGATTTGCAGGCCTCTGCTTAAACCCATTCGGAGTCCAGTATGCCACGAGGTGCTTCTTCGACTATGGAACCAGCGGATGTCTCTACCTTGGATAGGTCCGGAGCTGTTGTGCAGGCACCGGCTTCTGAGGGTGTTTTTCATCCTGCCGATGTTCAAATCAAACAGGCTACTTTGTTTTTAGCCAAAACTACCGAGTTTCATAGGCCCAGAGTACGTACTACGCCTAGAAGACTGACGACCAAATTGCATGCTCAGGCACCCATGCCACAAAAACAAATGCTTAGAATGGCTGAAGACCTTATTATGCTAATTAGGGGAAGCCAGCCTTCCCCTGCTAAGAGACAAAATTCAGTTGCCTTCAGATTCTACAGACAAGGAGTCCAGTGATTCTGACCTTTCTGATTATCAAGACATGCCCATATCAGCCTATGAGGATTTAGATGCAGAGGAATCCATTCCCCCTGCCTCCCCTCCAGAGGATTTTTTTTTTGGTGAAACCTTGCATATACTGTAAGAGAGCATTTCCATTGGAAATGCCAGGACTATCCTCAGTCCAAAAAGAGAGACTGCGAATTTTTGGAGTTGCCTCAGCACAGGCCTTTAGCTATACCCCCTGTCCTAGATGTTGTGGATGATGTTTTCATGGAATCCAGTCTTACTCCAGACACCTTACCTCCAGCCCCTAGGAAACCTGACATACCTGGGTTAAGAAGGTATATACCTCTGCAACTCTTGATATAAGGGCATTGAATTGCCAGTTTCACATGCTGAAGTACCAGCAACATATTCTAGAACTAATTAAACAAAAAATGGTAATATTTCCAAATTGTGCAGAAAATAAAGATTTGCACGAACTTAGGCATTCTCCAAACCAAGTTAGTAAGCATACTTTACAGTGCGGTTTTGATGCCCTAGAAGCATCTTGCAGGGCTGCAGTCTCTGGCTCTGTACTGAGAAGACATGCTTGGTTGAAGGAGCAGACCTTGCCAGATCATGTCAAATCCAAGTTACTAGATGCTCCTTTAAATAAGGACTGTTTGGCACCAAAGCAGAAGTTCTTAAAAAGATGGAGGAAAAAGCTAAATCTATGCAAACTGTTAAAGAATTCTTACAAGTGCAACTACCTAGATTCAGCAGGCATTATCCATCAAAACACTGGGCCTTTCCAGCCCCCTCCAGGCCTTCCCAAACAAGACCTAGGGGTAACAGACCACCCAGACTGCTGTCTCAGTGTATGCAGAGATCTAAGCAATGGAGTGCCCCCACCCCTAAAACAGGGAGTGGTAAGCCACCTCCCTATGGAAAAAGTTCACAATGACTTCTCATATCTTCTTCCCAGCCCTGCCCAATTGTTTGTGCCCCTGTGAGGAAAACTTGCCCTTTATGCAAAAAAAACTGTATGTCCATCACTCGGGACCGATGGGTCCTCAACGTATCCCAGGGGTACAAATTTTATTTCCATTCACTGCCAACCTCAAGCGGGTTTCCAGACCTTCCTCCAAACCAGTGGGCGGAGGCTCAAAACCAAGTACTTTCTCTGCTCAACATCAGAGCTATTCAGTCTGTTCCAGTAGAATAAAGGGGTCAGGGTTTCTACTGCAGATTATTCCTGGTACCCAGGAAAGAGGGCTCTTGGCGCCCAGTGGTACCAAAATTTAAGATGCTTACCCCGCAACAGCTTCTCCGTATGCTAGCCAAGGATGCCTGGTTAGTCACCCTAGACTTGAAAGAAGCTTATTTGCACATCTCCATAAGGGAGTCATGCAGGAAATATCTACGTTTCAGTGCAGGATCTATGTATTATCAGTTCTCTGCACTTCCCTTTGGCTTATCTACTGCATCCAGGGTATTCACAAAATGCCTGGCTCCAGCCATTGCATACTGCAGGCAGAGAAATATCCACATTTACCGTACTTGGATGACTGCCTGATCTAGGCGGACACTCAAGAATTGCTGCTTCAGCATCTGGCATTTGTAAAAATCCTACTCACTTCATTGGGGTACACCATCAATTAAAAGAAATCGCAGGTTATCAGAAACCATCAGCACTCTTCTTAAGTAGTGTGGTCAGCAAACACCTCAGGCACAGAGATTCAAATTTTAAACAAACTAGCCCTTTAGCCAATCAAGTAAAGACACAGTAGTACTTGCATCATCAATTCACAGCTCAGAAGGCATAAACTATCTTCTCCTGCTACAAAACTGTAGACTACAACCCTCCTTAATGTAAAATAACTGGTTTGGAGCCCAGTTGCATAAACCATAACAAAGTCACTTAGAATAACGGCGACAATGAGCCTTCAACCAGCAATTTCCAACACAGGGGGGTGTAAGCTACCTGTCCTACAACAAGAGTGTACACCACAAACCTTGCTGTAATGTAAGATAACTTGTTTGGAGCCAAAGTGCTTAAATCGGAATTAACAGGCTTAAGATAACAGTTAGTGTAATCAGGCTACTAACAAACAGTAATAAGTGCTGTAGAACACTAAGAATGTGCAGCAAAAAGCTAAATAAAGTAGGAATAAGCACAGATACTGTAAAAGCAGCAGAATAAAGTACAGTTTTTAAGTAAGTGGGAAGGCAGGAAACAGGAGATAATTTAAGTTTGAGACGAAATTTGGGGGGTGGGGGTGGGGCTTCTCAGTTGAACTTTTGGTGCTCAATAGAATTAGCTGATGAGATGAGTCTGGGAGGAATGTCCAAAAGTCATATTTATAGTTGGGACGGACATCTCAAAAGTCACAAGTTTACAAGCACAGCAGGAGTAGGAGGAGTAGGTGAAAAAACTCATATGCAGACAATCAACAATATTCAGGCAGAGAACAGCAAGCCACAAAGTACTACAGCTAAATAAAGGTGCCACTAAATACTTGTAGTTAAATGAGGAAGGCTTATTTCTCAGCCTCTCCCATACCTCTCAACCTGGAAACATCAAACATCTGGACAAGGCTCATGAAAAATAGGTACAAATCTGTATGCTCATTAACATCAAATTTGCATACATAATTACGTAACCTCACCTACTCC
>NC_056747.1:668061291-668206291 GCF_019279795.1 Protopterus annectens | reverse complement strand
GCTCCTCCTGCTAAAGCTTCTCAGACTTCTGATGTCCTTCAAGAATGCAACTGCAGTCATAACATGTGGGTTGTCCTGCCTCAGGCAGCCCTCGGTCGGCCGGATTCCAAAGTCTGGGTCCGACGTCGGCTGATGTCACATTTCTCTCTGACGTCAGAGCGGCTGGAGTACATAAGCATCAGCCGACGCTATTTTCTTCAGTCTTTCTTGCCGCGTGGTGCCCGAAGCAGAAGCAGTTCACAAGTGCCGGTCGGTCAGCTCCTGTATTCTAAGATACCGAAGTCATCAAAAAAGCTAAGTACCCCGTTGGGGACCTTTTCTTGCCTCAGCCGATGTCAGAAATTACTAAAAAAGTTAACAATTGTCTTTTTTGTGGTAAACACATACCTCATAAGGATTTCCACTCTTACTGCCTCCCTTGCCTGGGCCCAGACCACGACGTCTCGGCCTGTGTAGCCTGTGCACGTTTCAACAAGCGCACACTCAGGCGCCGGGCGGAGTTCGATGAAGATTTTTTCGGCGATTAATTTGCCTACATATGCCGTCGGATCTTCCGACATCGCAAACTCCCAAAAAGCGAAAAGACCGGGACCGACATCCTCGGCCCGCGTCTACCACTGACTCCACGCCAAAACCTAGTGCGAGTGCTCCGGTTCCCTCTGAGACGGTCTCTCCACCGCTCCGAACCGAAGACACCGCATTACCAATGACTCCGATTCCAGACATTACTCCGATGCCAGTTATAGACTTTCCTCCGGATACCGAAACCGAGGAAATGCCCGAGACCATTGCTGTAGACAAGGTCACTCCTGCACGTGGAGCTGCAAGGCCTCCTATGGCCATGTCTATTAAGGCCTACACTAGGGCTAAGGCAGCCAGCAAAACAAAGCATATTACTTCTAAATCCTTACCTAAGCCGACTCCGGAGACACAAATTATGTCCATGGCTGCTGATTTAATTTCCATGATTAGAGGTTCACAGGCCCATCCTGAGAGAGCATCCCAGCCTCCTCCTGATAAAAGGCCTCAGGTTGAACCCTCTGACCCTACTCCTTCAGATGAAGACTCTGAGGGCTCTGTCCACTCTGATAGCCAGGAAGAGCTCTTCCAGACTTATGAGGACTCGGATGCAGAAGATTCCATCCCTCGGCCTCCCCTCCTGAGGATATTTCTTTTGGGAAGTTCTGCACACCATGAGGGAACATTTCAAGTGGCAGGGTCAGGAATATTCTGATTCTAGGAAACGCCTTAGGACTTTCCTTAAGAAGCCTCAGCACAGGCCCTTAGCTATTCCTCCTGTACTTGATGTTCTGGATGATTTGTATTCTGACACTAGTGCTACCCCTGATTCTCTTCCTCCTGCTCCAACCAAGCCAGACAGGTATTACAGGGTCCCAGAAACTCATTCCCATTTATTCAGGGCCCATACTGCTGATTTGGAAACTATTTCACAGGGGCCTAAAGGAGTTTCAGCCTCCACCTCAAAAAATCCTTTGCCCTCCAACAGGGAAGCAAGGTCATTAGAGAGATGGGGCAAAAAGGTTTTACACATCCACTACCTTATCTATGAGAGCTTTAAATTGCCTTTTTCATATGTTACAATATCAGGATTATCTCTTAGAAGATTTACAAAAAACATTAGCTTCTCCTGATCCTTTAGACAGGAAGACTTTGCAGGAAGCTGTACATAACACTCAGCAAGTAAGCAATCACTTCCTGCAGTGTGGATATGATGCACTGGAAGCTTCATGTAGGGCAGCTATGACAGGGGCAGTGATTCGTAGACATGTTTGGTTAAAAGATCAACCTCTACCAGATCATGTAAAAGCAAAACTTCTGGATGCACCTTTGGAAAAGAACAAGCTTTTTGGTGCAAATGCTAAGGATGTGTTAAAGACCATCGAAGAAAAAGCAAAATCAGTGCAGACTGTGAAAGATTTCCTCCAGGTTCAATCCCCCCCAGATTCAGTAGGAATTGGCCTTCAAAAAACTGGTCCTTTCCTAATCCAGAAAAGTTTCAAAGGGGTAAGAACAGACGTGGCCGAGGAAGAGGCCAATACAGAGGCCCTTACAGGGGACGACAATGGCAGCCAGGAAACCAAAGAAGTGACGCAGGGGTTTCACCTGCCCAGCAACCACAAACTCAATGACTTTCCTCTACTACCGCCTACCAGGGAACAACTAGAAGCTCCCTTGGGCAGGAAATTATCTCTGCAGAAAACTGGCACAGACTGACAAAGGACAAATGGATTTTGGACATTATAGACCGAGGGTACAGGTTTCATTTTCATACCTTACCAAGAAAACAAGGCATGCCAAACCTACCACAAAATCAAAGGGCAGAGGCTGTCAAGCAAGTCACTCTGCTGACTCGAATGAAAGCAGTAGAGAGTTCCACAACAAGAACAAGAACAGGGGTTTTACTCAAGACTGTTCCTTGTTCCAAGAAAAGAATCTCAATGGAGACCAATACTGGACTTGTCCGCATTAAACACCTTTCTCATAGTACCAAAGTTCAAAATGCTGACTCTACAGCAACTCCTTCCCATGCTGGGCAAGGAGTCGTGGCTGATTACTCTGGACCTCAAGGAGGCATACCTGCATGTCCCTATCAGACACAGCTGCAGAAGATACCTCATATTTCTTGCAGGGCCAGAGCATTATCAATACTCAGCATTGCCATTTGGCTTATCTACTGCGCCCAGAGTATTTACAAAATGCCTGGCTTCAGTAATTGCTCATTGCAGGCTCCAGGGTATACAAATTTACCCATACCTGGACGACTGCCTCATACAAGCGGACGACAAATTGATGTTGACAAAAAACCTGGATTATGTCATACGATTACTTCAAGCTCTGGGATACACAGTCAACTTTCAAGACTGCAGCCATCCCAGCAAATAATCTTCTTAGGAGCCAAACTAGACACAGCCTCTCAGATGGCTTACCTGACAGAAGACAAGCAAGAGAAGTTAACTCATTACTTCAGAGGTTTAGCAAAACTCACCCAGATGACTGCAAGGAGATTCTACAGGCCCTGGGTTACATGGCATCCTGCATTCTACTGGTTCCATTAGCAAAACTGCACATGAGAAAGCTTCAATGGTACCTAAAAAGCATTTGGTCTCAACACAGCAACAACTTGGAGACAATCATACCACTCATTCCATGCCTACAAAAGGAATTCCTATGGTGGGCCTCGGTGAGCCAGGAAAACACAGGTATGTTATTGAAAAAAACCACAGATAACACAGACCATGACTACAGACGCCTCAGACCTTGGATGGGGGGCGCACATGGAAGGCAGGTGTATACAAGGACAATGGTCTCCAAAGGAAACACATCTGCATATAAACCAAAAGGAAATGCTGGCAGTAATGCATGCCATCGAGGCTTTTCAACACCAACTCCAGCAAGGCCATTTAATGATACGGACAGACAACACCACTGTGATGTGGTACATAAACAAGCAGGGGGGCACCCACTCTTACCCCCTTTGCAGACTGACAATGCAGCTTTAGGAGAAATCACAATCCCAGTTTGTTCCAGGAAAAGACAATGTGTTGGCGGACAGCCTAAGCAGGAATTTCACAGATCCACACGAGTGGAGGTTACATCCGAAGGCCTTCAGACAACTCACTTCGACATGGGGCAAGCCAGAAGTGGACCTATTTGCCTCTCACCTCAACCATCTTCTACCAAAATTTTGCACAAGGACATACCATCCAAAAGCTTGGAAAATAGATGCCCTTTCATTCAACTGGAACTCCCTAGCAATCTATGCATTCCCACCTCTGCCACTGATGACCTCAGTATAACTAAAGATCAAAGCAGAGAAGCCCAAGGGAATCATAATAGCCCCGGATTGGCCAAGACAACACTGGTACCCACTACTACGGAGCATATGTCACACCAGGAGGTGGGCCCTCCCTCAGTGGCCTCTACTTTTGACTCAACACAATTTCGAAACACTGCATCCAAACCTTCAGACACTGCAGCTAACAGCCTGGGAGATCCCATAAATAACTTCAGCTTATCTCTCTCCAAGGAAGTTCAGCGGATACTAACAGAGGCTCGAAGACCATCCACCAGAAAGGTTTACTTAGCAAAGTGGAAAAGATTCAGCAATTGGAATACCAGCAAGGGACATGATGCATCATTGCTAAACATCCCACTTATCTTGGAATATTTGGCAGATAAAGAACGGCCTCTCATATTCTTCCATAAAGATACATGCATCTGCTATTTCAGCTAGATACAACACTGATCCTCCTGTTTTCTCTCACCCCTTACTAAGACAATTCCTCAGGGGAATCAAGAACATTAAGCCACCAAGAAAGGCCCCAGTGCCAGCCTGGGACCTCAATTTTGTCTTAGAAAAACTGACTCTACCTCCTTTTGAGCCAGCAGCTTCAGTTGACTTGCAATTTCTCTCATGGAAGACAGCTTTCCTGTTGGCAATTACCTCAGCAAGAAGGGTTTCGGAGCTACAGGCCCTAATGGCAATACCACCCTTTATTATTTTCCACAGAGACAGGGTTTCATTAAGGACCAACCCTACTTTTATGCCAAAGGTGGTATCTAGGGTTTCTCTAAATCAAGCCATTCATCTGCCTGCTTTCTTCCCCAATCCTGAGAATAAGGGGGAAAGACTTTTGCATACCTTGGACATTCACAGACAACTTCGATACTACCTGGACAGAACCAAGGCCAGTAGGAAGTCTGAACAACTTTTTGTAGCTTACGCTCCTGCAGTCCAAGGAAAAGCAATTTCAAAACAGACCATTTCTAAATGGATTGGACATTGCATCAGATTCTGTTATTCCTTTCATGGAAAGACTGTTCCAGCCAATGTCAGACCACATTCCACCAGAGCTACAGCCACCTCTACAGCATTTTTAAGAGGGGTGCCTACCAAGGACATTCTAGAAGCTGCTACATGGAGCTCCGTGCATACATTCTCCAAACACTACAATCTCCTCTATATTCCAGATCCAGAGCAGGCTTTGCTTGGCAGTCCTGCAGGGTTTGATTGCCACACCATCTCTTTCCTAGTGCATACCTCCTCCCCAGCTAAGCTATGGTATTCTACCCACATGTTATGACTGCAGTTGCATTCTTGAAGGACATAGTACAGTTTTGTACCTACCATAAATGTAGATGTCCGATAGACATGCAACTGCAGTCGGATTTTCCCTCCCTCCATACCCCTCTATGCCTAGGGTCCACTCCTATCCCTGTTACTCTTAGCTGGGGATATCTGTTATGGTGTATTTGTTTTATTGCTCATTTATTTGTTTGGAATCCTGTTTTTGTCTTCCAATTTGATTACAGCCTTCCTTGGAGGGCACCTGGCATCTGGGGCAAGAAACACTGAAGAAAATGGCGTCGGCTTATGCTTATGTACTCCAGCCACTCTGACGTCGGAGAGAAATGCAACATCAGCCGACGTAGGACCCAGACTTTGGAATCCGGCCGACCGAGGGCTGCCTGAGGCAGGACAACCCACATGTTATGACTGCAGTTGCATGTCTGTCGGACATCTACATTTATGGTAGGTACAAAACTGTACTTTCCTCAGAAGTCTCCCTTTCCAGATAAACCAGGGGCTGTCTGACTATCCTGTTCTTCTAGACACTTTCGTCTTTCTCCTCGCCTTTCTTTGTCTCCCTGTTTGGCTTCAGATTACTAAGGATTCCTGGATCCTGTCCTTTATTCGCCGGCATGGTCTGGAAATCCCCTCCTCCTTTTATGGGTATTCCTCAACCACTTCAGGAGCAACTGCCTTTCTTTCCAGAGGTGCTCTGGGTTCATTTGACTCCAGGTACTATTCAGGGAGTGCCTGGGTCTGAAAGAGGGAGGGTTTTTTATTCCAGGCTGTTTCTAGTACCCAGGAGAGAAGGTATTTGGAGACCAGTTCCAGACCTGTCTCATCTGAGCACTTTTCTGAAGGTGCCGCCTTTTTTAATGTCCATTCAGGCTTTGTTCCATCTTCTTCTCCCTCAGGCTTACATGGTTTCAGTGGATCTCAAGGATGCTTATCTTCATATTCCTATTTCACCCCCTTTTCGGGAAGTATTTACTTTTCTCTTTTGCTTCCTTGCATTTTCAATTCTCAGCTTTCCTTTTGGTGCCTCTACTGCCTCAAGGATATTCACCAAATTCCTTGCTCCTGTGATTACTTTTTGCAGGATTCAGGGGATCCAAGTATTTCCTTACTTAGACAACCTTCTTTTTCAGGCATCCTCTCCAGAGATCTGTTGCAAAGTCTTCATTTTGCCATTTCTCTTTCTGCAAAGCCTGGGGTTCACAATAAATTTCGAAAAGTCTTTTCTAACTCCTCCTCAAAACTCTGTTTTTTTGGGGTGCAGGATTCAGACCATGCCTATGTTGGCACCCCTGCCTCTTCCCAAGGCCTTAACTCTCAATTCCTTTTTTCAAACTCTTCCTCCTCTAACCTCTGTAACAGCCATGGAATTTCTGGGAGCTCTAGGGTTCATGGCGTTCACCATATGCTCCCTCTGGCCAAACTCAGCATGAAAATGTTTCAGTGGTTCCTGAAGTTAGTTTGGCATCAACATGCATATCCTCTACACTTTAGTTCCTTTTCTGCCTTGTCTAAAGAATGAACTTCACTGGTGGATCCAGCAGTTACCTCTAAATCCAGGACTCCCCTTTCATCCACCTCTTCCCTGTCAGGATATGTTCATGGACACTTCAGACATGGGATGGGGAGCAGTTTTTGGCTCCCTAAAGGTGCAGGGGGTGTGGTCGCCTTTTCAACAGAAAGAGCACATCAGTGTCAGAGATGTGGGCTCTTCTAGTGCTTAAGACTTTTCATCCTGTTTTCTCTCCAGGACCTCTGAATGTGTTTACAGACAATACCACAGTGATGTGGTATCTGAAGAAACAAGGTGCAACAAGATCTTATCTTGTTTGCCAGTTAGCACTCCTAGTGTGGGATATGGCTATCCAGTATCAAGCGATTTTTCAGGCGTTTTACATTCCCTTAGGTCAAACATGGCTGACTGAGCAGGTCCTTAACTCAATCCCATGAATGGATGCTTCACAGGGATGTATTTCTGAACATTGTCCACAAGTGGGGTATTCCTCAAATAGATATTTTTGCTTCCTCTCTGAATAGAAAACTTCCTCTGTTTTATGCCAGAGTCTCAGGTCCTCTAGTGTGGAAGGTGAAAGCCCTATCTTTTTCTTGGAGGGTATGTTTCTCTACACTTTCTCTCCCCTTCTTTCATTGCAGAAGTCCTGTTCAGGATTCAACAGGATGCTCCCAAAATCTTATTGGTGACTCCCTTTTGACCTAGACAACATTGGTGCCCTCTTCTGCATATTTAGCCAAGGGCAGTCATCACAGGTTACCTCACAGGGTGGATCCACTCACAAAAGACAAGGAATCTCTCTCTCGTCGGGCTTTATTGTAGCTAGATATTTTCAATCTCAATCCTTGAATTCCGATATGGCTTCAGTAAGCCATCTGACTACTACTGATCTGAAAAAAAATGTAAGGATAAAGACAGAGACCGCACAGGTCCAAAACTGCCGATGATGCTTCTGCTAAGCTAGCCATCAGTTCTCCTGTCCTCAGTGAGGCACTTTCACAACCCCTGATGCCCGCTTCTGTGGATTCGCAGGTCGCTACCAAGACTCTTTCAGAGTCTGGTATGCCGCGAGACTCTTCTTCGATTAAGGATCCTGCGGATGTCTCTACCTTGGATGGGTCCGGAGCCGCTGAGCAGGCACCGGCTTTCAAGGAAGTACTTTGCACTACCGATACTTGACACAGACCAACGACTTCTTTCGCATCTTCCATTCTTTCTAAAACTGCCGAGTTTCTAAGGCCCAGGATATGAACTACACCCAAAAAAATGGCGACCCAAGCTCAGGCACCTGCTTCCTTGTCTCGATCTCAAATGCTTAAAATGGCAGAAGACCTTATTATGCTTATTAGGGGAAACCAGACTACCCCTTCCAAAAGAAAGAGAGACTTGTCCCCAGTAGTTTTGTCTGAAGAGTCCGATGACTCTGATCATCTTAATATGAAGATATGTAACCCCTCTCTGCTTATGAGGATTCTGATGCAGAGTAATCAATTCCTTCTGCCTCTCCACCCGAGGATTTTTCATTTGGGGAAACCCTTCATACTTTAAGGGAATATTTCCAATGGGAATGTCAAGACTATCCCCAGTCAAAAAAGAGATGCAAGGAATTCTTAGATTTACCACAGCACAGACCTTTTGTTCATTCCTCCTGTCCTGGATGTTGTGGATGATGTTTTTATGGAATCCAGTTTGGCTCCTGACACCCTTCCTCCTGCTCCCAGGAAACCTGACTGGTATTAAAGTCCCTGACTCTCACAAATTTCTTTTCAGAAATCTTACTGCTGACCCAGAGGTAATCTTTCAAGGACCTAAAGGAATTAAAGCAATTACAACTAAGAATCCCACCCCCTCAGATAGGGATTCCCGAGCTTTAGACAGATGTGGTAAAAAAGTATACACCTCTGCTACTATTGCTATTAGAGCATTAAATTGTCAGTTCCACATGCTGAAATATCAGCAGCATTCCATGGAACTCCTCAAACAAAAATATCTTACTCTCCTGCATGTGCAGAAAACAAAGAATTACAAGAGCTAATGCATTCTGCAAGTCAAGTAACTAAGCACACCTTGCAATGTGGCTTTGATGCCCTAGAAACTTCTTGCAGGCAGCAGTCACTGGTTCTGTCCTTAGAAGGCATGCTTGGCTTAAGAAACAGAACTTGCCAGACCATATCAAATCCAAATTATTGGACGCACCATTGAACAAGGACAACTTATTTGGCAGCAAGGCAGAAGAGGTCTTAAAAATATGGAAGAAAAAGCTACATCTATGCAGACAGTTAGACTTATTTACAGGTCCAGCCCCTGAGGTTCAGTAGACATTGCCTTCCAAGCACTGGTCCTTTCCTGCCCCGTCCAGGCCAGTTCAACCCAGACCCAGGGGAAGCAGGCCCCCCAGACAGCAGCCCCAGGGAATGCAGAGATCTAAGCAATGGAGTTCCTCCTCTTCAAAAACAGGGCATGCAAAGCCCACCCCCCCCTTACCTCTGTCCACCTGTTTGTGCCCCTAGGAGGAAAACTCTCCTTCCACGTAAGCAACTGGGCCACTATTACCAACGACCAATGGGTCCTCAACATAGTGTCCCAGGGATACAAATTTTATTTCCACACTCTGCCAGCCCCAAAAGTGTTCCCAGATCTTCCTCCAAATCAGTGGGCAGAGGCCAAAAAGCAAGTAATTTCCCTGCTCTCCATGAGGGCAGTACAGCATGTTCCTGCAGAACAGATAGGCCAAGGTTTCTACTCCAGACTCTTCCTGGTACCCGGAAAAGAGGGCACATGGCACCCCATCCTTGATCTATCCATTCTAAACACCTTTCTAGTGATACCAAAATTCAAAATGCTAACCCTCCAGCAGCTTCTACCAGTGCTTTCCAAGGATGCTTGTTTAGCCACCCTAGACCTAAAAGAGGCCTACCTACACATCCCAATCAGGGAATCGTGCAAGAAATACCTACGTTTCAGGGCAGGAACTATGCACTTTCAGTTCTCTGTGCTTCCCTTTGGCTTATCCACTGCTCCCAGAGTTTTCACAAAATGCCTGGCTCCCGCCATTGCTTTTTTCAGACAAAGAAATATTCAAATTTACCCATACTTAAACAATTGCATGATTCAGGCAGACAGTCAGGAAAAGCTGTTACAGCACCTGACCCTCCCTGGGGTATACTGTCAACGAAAGGAAATAAAAACTAGTCCCCACACAAAAAAGTGTATTCCTGGGAGCAAGCCTGGATACTGCATCCCAGATGGTATTCCTTACTCCAGAAAAACAAACCTACCTGACAGGCTACTTCTCTCAACTAGCCACCAGAACCCAGTTAACCACAAGGAAAATCCTGCAAGCTCTAGGGTTCATGGCTTCCTGCATCCTACTCATTCCATATGCCAGACTGCATATGAGGAAACTACAGTGGTACCTAAAAAGCCTTTGGTGTCAACACTCTCAAGACGTGGAAACTCTCATACCAATGATACCTTGTCTAAGGAAAGATTTTCTTTGGTGGGCAGCAGCTTGCAACCACAACAAGGGACTTCCCTTCTCACAACCCCATGCCACCCAGACCCTCACCACAGACACATCAGACTATGCCTGGGGTGCACACCTGGATGGCAGGTGCATTCAGGGTCACTGGAGTCCAAATCGAATACATCTGAACAGCAACCAAAAAGAGATGTTAGCTGTCCAGTATGCCGTGACAGCCTTCAGACCCCTACTCTCCCCATGGCCTCTACTGATCAACAGACGACACCACAGTGATGTGGTATATCAACAAGCAGGGAGGGAATCTCTCTTATCCTCTCTGCAGGCTCGCCATGATCCTTTGGCGCACAGCCTCAGCCATGCAGCTACACCTGCTAGCACATTTCCTGCCAGGCTCTCCAAACTCTGACGGACAACTTAATCAGAAACCTGCTAGACCCACACGAGTGGCAGCTAGACCACAAAACCTTCACCCTTGTAACCCAGAAATGGGGCACCCCGAAGGTCGACCTCTTTGCCTCCCAATCCAGTCATCAGCTCAGAAAATTCTGCACCAGGGAACCTCACAGCAAGGACTGGAAAGTGGATGCTCTACCTTCCAATGGGTAAATCTCGGTCTATCCATTTCTCCCTCTACCTCTCATATCAAGGGTACTGCTCATAGTAAGGGAGGAAAAAATGAGGGCAATCCTGATTGCCCCAGACTGGCCATGCCAGCACTGGTACCCACTGCTGCGCAGCCTGTCACCTTGGCACCTACCTCAGATTCCTACACTCCTGACCCAGGGGAATGGAGAATTCATGCATCCCCAATTGCAGACCCCAACCTGGCAGCCTGGCTTATTCCCTGACCACCCCTCAAGCTGCCAGCCTAAGCAAACAAGTTCTAGATGTTATATGTGAGGCCAGACGCCCCAGCACTAGGAAATCCTATGCTGACAAGTGGAAAAGGTTTTGCACCTGGATCCAGGGTAAGGGAGCCGGAACGGCACAGCCCTCCCTACCTCTCATCCTGGATTACCTGGCAGACCTACTACATAGGAGGCTATCCTTAAAATTCATGACTTGGCCATCTCTGCTCATTGCAGCACAGAGCCTCCTCTCTTCTCACACCCTCTCATCAAACAGTTCCTAAGAGGGGCTAACAACTTAAGGCCACCCAGAAGAGCTCCTACCCCAGCATGGGAGCTTAACTTTGTGTTGGAAAAGCTCACCCTGCCCCTCTTGGAACCTGCAGCTTCAGCAGAGTTAAAATTTATCTTGGAAAACAGCCTTTCTTCTGGCCATCACTTCAGCTAAAAGAGTATCAGAGCTACAAGCATGTATGGCTGTAGAGCCCTTCATCATTTTCCCTGCTGACAGAGTCTCACTCAGGACTAACCCATCTTTCATGCCTAAAGTGATGTCTAGTGTGGCTCTCAACCAATTCATTCATTTGCCCACCTTTTTCCCTAACCCACAAAACAAGGGGGAAAGGATTCTGCACTCTCTGGATGTGCACAGACCGCTCAGATTCTATATGGACAGGACTAAATCTTTCAGAAAAATTGATCAATTGCTAGTCAGCTTCACAGCAGAAGCAGAGGGCAAGGCCATATTCGAACAGTCAGTCTCCAAATGGATAGCGCACTGCATCCATTTCTGTTAAAGACAGCATGGGAAACCACCCCCAAAGGGGGTCAGGAAACATTCCACCAGAGCAACCTCTACCGCCTTTCTCAGAGGGGTCCCCACCAGGGACATATCCTGGAGGCTGCAACATGGACATCTGTTCATACCTTCACCAAGCATTACCACCTGCCTATCTTCTCCAAATCCAGGGCAGGCTTTGCCACCGCAGTCTTGCAGGGCATCCTAGCCAGCCCACAGTCTTCTAAACTGCCTCCACCCTTTTATTCAGCTTTGGGAATCAACATAAATGTGATTACTGCAACAGTGAAACACGAAGAACATAGTACAGTTGTGTACACTTACCATAAATGTAGATGTTAGTGTATTCACTGTTGCAGTCCTGGTTTCCCTCCCTCCATCCCCCTGGTCTCTCTCTCTCTTCCTCTCTCCTTACAGGGATTTTTTGGTATTTACTTTCTACTGGTGGTGGTCTGCCACCATAACCTAGTTCCCTATGTGGGGGCTCCTGTCAGGGCAAGAAAAACTGATGTAATGGCGTCGGCTGCCTGATTTTATACCACTGACGACCTGAAATCAGTCCTGGAGCGAAAACAACCGACACAGAAATACTAAGCCTCTGGTCTTCGGCCGATCGAGGGCTACCCCCTGGCAGGATAACCCAAATGTGATGACTGCAACAGTGAATACACTCAAACATGCACATTTATGGTAAGTGTACGCAACTGTACTTTCTTTCCTATTTGTATGCATTGCTCAATGCTGGGTTGGCTTACTTTTCTGTTAAGGCCCACTTTTCTGTCTGTCTGCTTGTCTGCCTTTATCTCCTCTTATGGCATCTAGACTTGAAGTTAAACAGTTCCTTAAAGGTGCCCTTCATGTTAGGCATCCCAGGAACCCTGTTCCTCCTCCCTGGCATCTTAATTTTGTTTTAGAGAAATTGACTCTGGCTTCTTTTGAGCCTGTAGCTGTAACTTCCTTGCAACATTACTCTTGGAAGACTGTTCTTTTGTTGGCCCCTTACTTCTGCCAGATGGGTGTCTGAGCTTCTAGCCCTTATGGGCTTGTCTTTTTGTTGTTTCATAAGGACAGGGTGTCCTTGTGTACATATCCCCTTTTTATGTCCAAAGTGTTGAACGAGTTTCCTTTAACCTGTCTGTTCATTTGCCCACTTTTTCCCTTCTCTTTAGTGTGCTAGTGAGAAGGTACTGCATACATTGGATGTGCATAGACAACTCCGATTTTGTTTGGATAAGACTGAGGCAATTAATAAATCTGATCAGCTCTTTTTCTTTCATCCTAGGTCCTTAGGATTAGCTGTGAACAAGCAAACTGTTTCTTCTTGGATCCCTAAAGCTATTTCTTGCTATTCTCTTCATGGTTAAAACCTTACTTGTTCTGTTAAGGCTCATTCCACTAGAGCTGTGGCTTCTTCTGGGGCTTTTTTCAAGGGTTTGTATAGTACCTTTATTCTTGAGGCAGCTGCCTGGATTTCTGTGTAGCTTTAACAAGCAGTACAAGTTGGATGGAATCTCCAGAGCTATAGCTTGTTTTGCTAGGGCCATCCTTCATGGATTCCTTGAGGGCTCTGCAGGTCCTTCCTCCTCCCAAGTTTCTTCCTGAGCTTTTGGCACTCTCCCTAACATTATGAATACTGCAACAGTGATATGAAAGGACATAGTACAGTTGTGCAAAATCTTACCATAACGGTGGATGGCCACCGCTTACTGTTGGAGTGTTTACTCCCTCCATCCTCCCCCGTGACTCTGGGAGGCTGATTCTGTGCAGTTTTGCTGAAAATCAAGTCAGTTATAAAGAATGCTCATACTGTTTTGTCCTTTGTTCCTAAAACCCTGAGGAACCATTTGTCTACTGTTAAAATTTATTTAGAATACCAAAGACTAAAGGTGCTTGTGTATTGTTAGATGACCTTCTTATCTGCCCAGTCGGATGTCCCTCAGCTGCTGAGGAAGAAGCAGCTTAAAAAGTTGAAGCCTGAAGTGTCTATTTTCCAGTCCATACCCAGATGTCTCAATTGTAGCTCTTGATGAGCCCTCTGACTGCCCAAAGTTTTCTGCTGTTGTCACTGCCATGACTTCATTGAACACTGATAGAGGCACAGGTTCTTGGCTCTGCTTCAGTCAGGAAGGGGGAAAAGCGGATCATTGTTTCCGAAGGACCGGATGGCATTCCTCAAATTTTGGTCCAGGAAGATGTTCCAGGTACCCTTAATGAGGTATGTTACAAGTCCAGTACTTCCCGTTTTCTTCATTCTGATGCTCCTAGGAAAAGAAAGACCAAACATGCCTCTGCTGCTCCTGTTGCAAGAGACCAGCAGAAGGTTTGGTATGATTTCTCACCGGGGCTGTTTAAGGCTATGTCCCGTAATCTCCCTCAGTTCTTTTCTTCTGTTTCTACTTCCTCCCCTTACTATAGATAGAGACCCCTCTTCACAGACCATTCCCCTGCTGAGTTCGAAGGTGACATCATGTCTCCCAGTTTCTCTTATAAAGGGACTTTCCCGTTCCCTCCAGTGCAAGTCTTTTGAGTGTGCAGCTTTAACACCTAGTGGGTGTGGCCTAAGTCTTTAAAAATGAAGTTATCACCTTACAATTCTAATAAATACTCATTGACAGAGGTGAAATATCAGTACAATTGTGTTTGCCATCATGTATGCTTCAAGATAAAATATTCTGATACCTTGTATGTAGCGTGGTTTTGGAATTATTAATGCAAGTATGAACAAGTAATATTTGACGCCTAGAGGAGCAGTAGGGGGTAACTACAGATGCACCTGGAGACGTCACTCGGATGTAATGAGATACAGTGCTGAAAGTGATGCAGCATTTTCAGAAAGAAGGTAAGCAGATGTCAGATGTGCAAATAGGTATTCTAATCTTCTTTGTGTAGGAGTGCTTGTACCTTCTGCCGTACCTCTGTTGGAAATCTTACGGGATACATTTGCTACAGCTTCCTTAAATCTTTAATCTCAGCCTCCAGCACCACAAACTGGACAGATTTTACAAGTTCCTTGATGCCCACAATTGTTTTGTACAAAACCCTTCAGACCCTGCTGTAATGTCCTTGGAGTCTGACACTCACCAAGCTGCTACCATCTTCCATTGCCTTGCACAGTGATAGATAGCTAGGCTGTTTATTGGTACAGAAAGTAAGTGTTTACATCAGCTGTACTTTCTTTCCGTGCTATTAACCATCAAACCCACATGATAAAAATTCTTTTATCTAATTTGGAAAACATTATCTAACTTGTGCCAGACATGCCTGATTGAAATAGTAAAACTTCTGCACTGTCCCTGTTGAATTCTGCTACCTAGGTAGCTAGGCATTCCATTAAATATGGTTATGTGCTGTAGGTGCTTCTTCCAGATCTGTGTTAAGGTGTTCTGGTTAAGGTTCCAGTCTTTTCCAAAACAGAGTACAAGTTACCGGATGCCCCTCCGAGTAGAGAGAAACCTTTTGGCCTTGATGCAGCTGCAATCTTTAAAAACTTGCAGGAGAGTGGTTAAAATCATGCAGTATTTTAAACCAGTATTCCTTTTTCTTGTCCCAAAATTCCAGAGGAATTGCCCTTATAAAACTGGTTCCTTTTTCCATAAAGAGAGGAAACTACAGCAAAAGGATAAAAAGCTCTTTAAAAATAAAATTCCAGACAAATCAAACTGAGACTTTAAAGAACGTACTTTCAAGATAAGTCTGCCTGTGCTGGTTCTTAGCCTCAGCTTCCTCCTTCCTCCCCCAAATTGCCTTGCCTACCCAATCAAGGACGGTTCCAGTTTCCCTTCCTATTTGGAAACTGATGTGTGTCTTCAGCATCATAGAGGAGAGTTACAAACCTCTTAGGCTCCTTTCTCTAAACATACCTGGTATTCCACAGGTACCCTCATACCAACAGCATTTAATTTGACTCCTTCTGGGAGATTTGTTCCATCAGGGAACTGTAGAGCTAGCTCCTCTCCACCAGCAGAGAAATATTTACTCAAGATTCTTTCTAGTTTCCAGAAAGGAGGGCAACTAGATACCTATTCTGGATTTGTCGGTGTCTCCACACCTCACTTGATCCCAAAATTCAAGTTGTCCTTAGAAACTGTTTCCAGTGATCATTCCTCATGCCTTCTTGGTTACCCTGGACGTAAATGATGCATAACTAAACATTTCATTTCACCCAGATGACAGAAAATATTTGATATTCTGAGCCTTACAATTTTATTTTCAGTTTTCTGCTGTGGTCTTTGTTCTTGCTGTTGCCCCAAGGATATATACCAAATGCATAGCACCAGTTATAGCTTTCTGCAGGCTTCAGGGGAGTCATGTTTACCTTTGTCTAGATGACTTTTTTATCCAGACTGCATCAAGAGACAAGTTTCTTTCAGAACTCAACTGTAAAGATCATTTTCTTTGCCTGGGTTTCACAGTAAACACAAAAAATTCAGACCTTCTCAGGATCTAATATTTCTAGACTGCCTTCACAATACCATCTCCATAACAGTATCCATTCTTCTGGACAAGATGCAATTCTGTATTGCTTTTTTTAGTCTCTCCTTCCTTTATAAGTGACTTCAGCAAGAGGAAGATCTGGAGAACCCCGAGATAGATGGCCTCACCAATGCTTTTGCCAAACTCCACGTGAGGAGAGTAAAGTGGTATCCCAAATCTGTTTGAGCACATACATCATTGTCACCTACTAAACTTCCTTCATGCTGAAAGGCAAAATAGGGAATTTGGAATTTCTTTGGTGGATCAGCCAGATATCACCCAACCCAGGGGGTGCCCTTTCTGGTTCCTACCCCTTGCCAGTAACTTTTCGTAGATGCTTCAAATCTGGCATGGGACGCTTGTTCTGTGGACATGAGTCCTAGATGTGTGGTCAAAACAGGATAGGAAAAATCACATAAATGTCAAAGAAGTTAAAGCACTGATCCTAAATCTGCACTTTGTCACCCAGGATCTGTACAATTTCTTATACATACACTTATGTGGTGTATCAACAAGTAGAGAGGAACGAAATTTTATCACCTCAGCAGGTTTGACTGCCTAGGACATAGCAATTCATCACAACCTGTCCCTTCAGGCATTCTAAATTCCCCTCAGGAAATAATTCTACCTCAGATGACTTGAGCATATCCAGGGCAGAGCCTCACAAATTGATGTTGAACTGAAAGAGCTTCCTATGAATTGTCCAGTAGTGGGGGGTGCAATCTCTCTGTCTGCCTCCACTTTAAACAATAACGTCAGACTGTTCTGCTGCAGAGTGCCATGCCCAAAAGCTCAGAAAACTGACACTCTTTTTGTTATGTTAGGGGAAATTCCTCCCTTTAATTCCAAAGGTCCTGCTCAAAATTCAAAAGGGCAAACCAAAAAATCTTGTTAATGACCCTACTTTTTGCCCAGATAGTATTGAATTCTCCCCTTTTTCACCTGGCCAAGGGCACTCACAATAGGTTGCTTCACTTGATAGCCCTGCTCACACAGCACAAGTGCTCTCTCATTCATCCAAATTTATAGACATTAATTATGGCAATTTGGATGATCGAATTCGGATTTCATTCAAGCACATTTTCTCTGAGGGCATATACATGTCTCTCAGAATACTAGAAAACCCGCAACAAGAAAACTTTGTTTCCAAATGGAAGAATTTTCCTGTTTGATGCCAAAAGAAAAACAGTAATATTTTTAAATAGGTATTCCTATCATTTTTTCTTATTTATGTAAGCATATTTCCAGGCAGGCATATTCTATAAAAGCACACTTGTCAGCAATTTTCACCTACTTACCTTTAGATTCATTTTTTTTCTGTGTACTTTGAGGTCAGAGAGTCTTTTAAAGGCCTCTTTGACATCATGCTTTTAAGAAGGATCTGTTCCCTCATCTTATGACCTCAGTTATGTTTTAGAAAAGTTAACTGTCACCTTTTGCCTCCTTTTGAGCCTATCTCCTCCTCTTTGAAATTTTGTACCTGGAAACAGTCTTTTTAGTAGGGTTTACATTAATTAAGAGTCCTAAAGTTCCAGGCCATTATGATTTTCCCCTTTCTCATTTTTCTCAAAGGTAGGGTAACCCAGTGAACAAAACCCATCTTTTATGCCAGAAGTGTTCAGTGAAGTATCTGAATTGTCTACCAATCTGCATACCTTTTTATCTCCTCAAAATAAAGGAGAAATGATTTTGTATTCTTTAGATGTACATAGGTAGCTCAGATTTTAACTTGAATTGACAAAATCCATAAGGAAATATCAATTATTCCATTTCCTTTCAAGACAAAAATCTTGTCTAAGCATGCTACATTTCACTTGACTTATTTGGGTATTTCCTGGTGCTCTTTCCATGGAAAAAAATCCTCATTAAATAAAAGCCCATTCTACTAGAGCTTTTGCTTTTAAGGCTTTTTTCAAAGGTTTGGCTACAGATCCTTTTTAAAGGCAGCCAATCACACTTTTACAAAGCATTATAAAACTGCTTTTTGTAGGTTTACAGCTGGTTTCATCAGATCTATCCTCCAAGAAATACTGAATTCCAGTTCATCTACTGTGTCCTCTCAATCTCTAGAAATCTTTGGGAGTCTTCCCATAGGTAATGCAGTAGTGATCAGGGAAAGGACATTGTGAAATTGTACAAGACCTTTCCATAGTATTAAATGCCGGACTTGGATCACTGTTGTAGTATTCACACCCCTCTCTCCCCTTTTCTTTTGGCCAAGGTGGGCTTCACATTCCTTTCCCATATTAGTTCTGTATTTCCTTTTCTCTCCATCTTGTTTGCCTCACTTTTTTGCTGGTCTGGGACAAGAAAGTTCTGATTTTTATTTTTGCGTCCACACATCTCTTGTGTACTGTATTACATTTTTGTACTTTATGCATATGGTGTGAGAGGAAGGTAGGTGCTCAAGGTTTGATATACTAGATGAACATTCACATATTCTTTGTAGTCTGTTGCAGTACTGATCCTTGGGTCTTCTGCCATGTAAAAGCTTGCAAGTAGCCCAATTTCCAGAGTCTTTTCATTACCCCTTGCAGGTGGTTGTCTGGCCATTCAGACATCATAGTATATGATGGGTGCCCATTGGGTTCATCTTCATTGCTTTCTAGCTGTGCATTCCAATTCTGTTCTATGTTGTACTTAATTCTCACACTCCATTGTCCATTTTGTGTTTTCCAGAGTTTTCAACAAACTATTTTCAGATGAGTACTCCATTGGGGAATTCTTTTTCTGATTAATGTTTGTTTATTTGACATGTTCAAAAAAAAACTGCTTGAAGCATGGGAAGCAAATCCTACATAAAGATTTTCATTCCTTTTGCCTATGTTTGGGGCCTCAGCACAATGTTTCTAATTGTCAGGATTGTACTAGGTTTAGAGATAAAACCCTTGAGTATAGAGTCAAAGTTCTTGTGGCACACACGGAATCTTCAGTGCCGGTCCATACTGCCTTTCCACCACCCTCTGCTTTGGCCACTACTTTCTAAAAGTTAAGAACCCTAAGAAATGGAATCGGCAGAGGATGGCGATCCTTCCATATCTGCAGCTAAGTTGACCAACTACTCTGGTGAGATGCTTTTGAACCCCGCAGGTCTGGTGACATCCAGGCCTGAGCCTGTGATGTTACCCCTTGGTAGGCCGCTATGGAAGCAGACCACTCAACTTTACACTGTCGAGCTTCTGTGTCTGCCTGGTCTAAGATCAGTCAGCAGGACTCTTCTTCTGACATCTGAACGTCTGTTACTGAAGAAGGTTGTTCTTCCACAGTTTGCAGGAACAAACATCTTCAACCAATACCAACATGCTGGTTGTCCAGCCAAGGACGGAGTCCATTCTTATTGAACGGACGCCTAAACCGAAATGAGCTGTCAGTCTGGCTCAGCCTATCTACCAGTCATCTGTTACTACTACTTGGGTCAAAACTCAGGATGTACTAAAAATGCCTAGGAATTCATGGCTTTTATGAAGTCCGGGGAGCCCAGTCATGCACCACTGACTACCCCTTTAACTTGTCCCAGTAAAAGACCAAGAGTGACTTCCTTTCTAGAAGCATCTGATTCTTCAGATTTGAGGAAGAGGAGAGATTATTCTGAGCAGCTCCCCCATTCCTACCCTCACTCTCATTCAGATGATACCCTTTCCTCAGCCTTTCCCCCAGAAGATTTGTCCTTTGAGGATACACTTCATAGGATGAAGAAGACTTTTCAATTGGAGAGTAAGGAATTCTCAAGCTCAGATTCATTACTGGCAGCTTCTAAGTCTCCCAACCCCCAGATTACTAGCTGTTCCACTAATCCATGTGGTTGTTAGATGATGATTTTGAGGACATTTGTCTTCACCCTGACTCCCTGTCCGCTGCATCAAGGAAGCCTGATCATTTTTACAGAGTGCTTGACAGTCATAAACAACTCCAGAAGAACCCACAAGTTTGACCCATCTGTGATGTCAACTGAAGCCACTAAGAGCTCACCTAAACCTTTTAGTGGGCATCCCCTACCTAATGGCAGGCAAAGAAGACTATTGGACAAGTTTGGCCAAAAGGCATTTACATCTGCCACCCTAGTTATGAGGGCTGTTCACTGTCAATTCCACATGTTAAAATACATAGTCCTTAAATTCTTGACAAAGCAGATGGCATTGCAGATATGTCCCTTCTAAAGGACAAACAGGAGACTGCCAGAGAAGCACTGTAGGTTTCCAGGCATTCGATACTTCATGCAGGGCGGCACAGCCACTTTCTGACCAAGCTTTTGGAAGCCCCGTTAAAGAATTCTTTTTTAGGTCTCTTGCAGAAAAGGTTTTCAAGAAACTGGACAAGGAAAGACTACAAAGACTGTAAAGGAATTTTATTTGTCCACAACCCGTCGATACAGAAACTACCATTCCAAATCTTGGCCTTTGCCACCCTGGCAAGGCAAGAGGTGGCCTTTCCGAGCTAAAAGACCAAGACAGTCCAGAAGCTGGCAACCTGAGAAATGCCCCAGGCCTGGGGATCCCAACAATTGTACCACCAAAAAAATAGCTGTAACTGTGCACAGCGCCCCCCTCCATTCCATTAACAAGAAGACTCTTTTCCTTTCTGCACTAGTGGAAGCTCATCACCTAAGATATGCAAGTACTAAGCATCATAGATGAAGATTACTTGAGCCAATTCAGAGAAAGAGAGAGACCTCTCTTCTTAGGGATACCAAAGCCTACAAAGGTCCTGGAATCTCTACTTCCACACATCATGCAGGACTATTTGCTACAGGGATCCATCTAACCAGTCCCTGTATGGGGTGGAGACAACAGGTTTCTACTCAGGAATTTTCCTTGTACTAAGAAAGGAAGCTACTTGGAGAAATCTAAACTTGGTTTCCAAGTTAAACAAGTTCCTACACATTCCCATGTTCAAGATGCTGATCCTACAAAAACTGCTGACCATGATCTTTCCAGGAGTGTACATGGTTACAATAGACCTGAAATATGCTTGTCTTTGCATTCCTATAACTAAGGAACATGGTGATACCTTTTATTTATAGCAGCAGCTTCCCACTACCAATTTTGTGCTTTAGCATATGATTTGTAAACTGCTCAGAGTATTCACCAAATGAGTCAACCCAGTTATAGCAGACTGCAGAACACTAGTAATGCACATTTGTCCTACCTGGACAATTGTCTTATCCAGGGAAAAACTATCCTCGAACTTCAAACAGCCTTACTCACTACCATGGAATCTGCTTTCAGAGGGTCGGGCCCTCCCCTCATTCTTCACAAGTTCCAACTTCAGCCCCTCGCAAGAATCCTCTTCCCGGGCACATTGATGGGCTATTAACAAAAAGCCTTCCTGCCCAAGTTAAGGTACCCTTTCTGACAGAATTTCTACTTGGCGTACTGACAAAATAAACAATCATCAAGGTAGAGTATCTGAGGACCCTAGGGTTTGTGACATCGTATACCTTAATGATCCCCTTAGCAAAACTTCATATGAGGAAACATCAGTCATTTCTGAAAAAAAGTGTGAGCGCCACACTGAGTCCCCAGAAATCGAAGTGCCTCTCTTACCATATGTCAGAAGAGAGAGACACCATCGAATTGAATCTAGGTGCAATGTTTTCTTTTACCAGAGACAGACAAGGCCATCACCACATACTGTTCCAAGGTAGCATGGGGAGCACACGTTGGTCCCTTTGAGGTGCAGGGGTCTGGATACCAGATTAAAGAAAATTTTCACATAAACCAAAAAGAATTGCTTGGCAGTCTTTCTAGCTATGAAAGTCTGTTGGCATTTTCTATCCCCGGGCACGCTGCAGATTTGAACAGACAACACCGCAGCCATGTGGTACATTAACAAATGGCGGTAAAGTCATACCTCCCCTCCACAGCCTAGCAGTAAAGGTTTAGCTTTTGGCCCAACAATTGCAGCTGACTGATAGCATCCTACATCCTGGGCCAGAACATCACCCTAGTAAATTTATTCAGTAGGGACTTTCTGGACCCCCAGCGAATGGATGCTAAAACAGGAGATGATCTTGGACTTCACCCATCTGTGGGTCCCCCATGTTTCAGCCACGGCAGTAGGCAACTCCTAAGGTTTTATGCAAGATCCTAACAGACAGTGACATGGAGGCTGACTACTACTACAAGTGGCAAATCTATTCCTTTATGCCTTCCTACCATTTCCCCCGATACCCTGGGTACTGATAAAGGTGAGGTCAAACAAAGCCGAGCATAGTTCTTATAGTCCCTCCTTTGGGCCCTGAGTGTGAAGTAAGATTTTTCAGACTATCTCATGTGATATACCTACTCACTGAGCTAAACGGATCTGTTATTCCTCCGGTTCAGAAGACACTCAGACTTGCAGCTTGTTGGATTTGTTTCTAACCCCATATAATACAACCTATTCTACAGAAATGCTATCTAGCCATCAGAAAGGCTAAAAAACACCTTCCAGAAAAACATGCTTATCCAAATTGAAAAGGTTTCCTCTATGGTGCAAGAATAAAAACATTAACCCATCACAGGCAGACATGAACCTTCTGTTAAAATACCTGTCAGGGGTATTCCACCAAGGACTCTTATTCCATTATTAAGGTTCATGCATCAGCTGTCACTGCTTGCCTTTTCTGCTCCCCTACTCTGTATTCCCACTCCCTCATGAAACTTTTCCCGAAAGGAGTCGTACACTTTGACCCCCTACCCCCAGAACAAAAGCCATCTCTGTGCAAGATTTAAAATATGATGTTCTTCGTGTTTCACTGTTGCAGTCATAACTGTAGGGTGATCCTGCCGGCAGGCAGCCCGAGGTCGGCCAGAATCACAAAGTCTGGGTCCGGCGTCGGCTGCACATGCTAGTACCCTGACGTCAGTACGCTCTGGTACATAGCCCTCAGCCGACACCATCTTCTCCAGTCTTTCTTGCCATGCGGTGGAAAGCAGCTCGCAAGTCGTTGGTTGGCGATTTTCGATCTACGTTTTTGATTGCTGTCGGTCCGAAGTTCTTACTTCTCTTCTCAAAGCTAAGTACCCCATTGGGGAATCTTTTTCTTGTTCCTCCGATGTCAGAAAAAGTTAATAATTGTATAGCGTGTGGAAAACAGATACCTCATAAAGATTTCCACTCTTACTGTCTACCTTGCTTAGGCCCTGACCACGACGTTTCTTGTTGTCGGTTCTGTGCCAGGTTCAATTCTCGCACTATTAAGCGTCGGTACGACTGGGCTTTAAATTACTTTGGCAGACGCTTCAGTTATAGAATGTCGTCGGATTCTACCGGAATTCAAAAGAAGGGCAAAGACAAGGACAGACCTCCGAGGTCCAAACAGGATTCGTCGCAGCTGGAGCCAGCGTCCGGTTCGGCTGTCGTCAGTGAGGCGCTTTTGCAGCCCCTGTCGTCCGCCACTCCTGAACCGATGGCCGATACGGACTCCCATGGGGAGCCATCAAAGCCTGTTGTTTTATCTGCTGCAGGACCTTCAGACGTCGCTCCCTTAGATGGGTCCGGAAACCGCTGTGCAGGTACCGGCTTCTGAGGGGGTATTCAGGCCTACTCACATCACCATTTCAAAGACAAAGGCAAAGTCCAAGACTCCAGTTAAACCTAAAGTTTCTGCTCCAGCTACTTCTGAAGCTACTCCCAAGACACAGAAGCAATTGCTAAGGATGGCTGAAGATTTGCTTACAATGATTAGGGGTTCTTACCCCCCTCCAGAGAAAAGGCCTCGACAGGATGTTCCTTTGGATTCCTCTGACCAGGCTTCTGTATCTTCTGTTTCTTCCTCTGATCAGGAATATTCCTTTCCTCCTTATGAGGATTCAGATGCAGAGGATTCCCTACCCTCTGCTTCTCCGCCTGAGGATTTCTCTTTTGGGGAGACCTTACATGAGATGAGGGAACATTTTCATTGGGAAGGTCAGGATTATTCTGCTTCTAAGAAGAGGCTTAGGGAATTCCTTCTTCTTCCTCAACACAGGCCTTTAGCTATTCCTCTTGTTCTTGATATTGTGGATGATGCCTTTTCTGAGGCTAATTTGAATCCTGACTCCATGCCCCCTGCTCCTTCTAAGCCTGATAGATTTTACAGGGTCCCTGATTCTCATTTATTCTTATTCAAGAACCCTTCTGCGGATCCTGAAACTATTTCTCAGGGTTCTAAGGCTGCTAAGGTTGCTTCTTCCAAAAATCCTATTCCCTCCAAGAAGGATTCTCGTGCCTTAGACAGGTGGGGTAAAAAGGTATATACTTCTGCTACCCTTGCTATTAGGGCTTTAAATTGCCAATTTCATATGTTTAAGTATCAGCAATTTCTTTTGTCTGTTTTGAAGCAAAAGCTTGCTACCTTTCCAGCATGTGCAGAGGATAAGGAATTGCAGGATGTATTGCATGCAACTGAACAAGTGAACAAGCATAGTTTGCATTGTGGTTTTGATGCTTTGGAAGCTTCTTGCAGGACCGCAGCCTCTGGTACTGTTATTAGGAGACATGCCTGGCTTCATGAACAAAGTTTGCCGGAACAGGTTAAGGCTAAACTTTTAGATGCCCCTATTCAGCATGATGTTTTATTTGGATCCAAGGCTGAAGAGGTTATTAAAAAGATGGAAGAAAAGGCGAAATCTATGCAGACTGTGAAAGATTTCTTACAAGTTCAGCCTCCTAGATTTTCCAGGAATTGGCCCTCCAAAAATTGGTCCTTTCCCACGTCTGACAGGCCGCAAAGGGGAAGATATAGACGCTGCAGAGGTCGTGGTCAAGCTCAGGCCTCTTACAGATCCAGACAATGGACTGCTTCTTCACCTAGAAGGGGAGAAGACAGATCCCAATCTCAAAGGAAGCAGACTCAATGACTCTCTCGGTTGGGCTTCAGGACCCCCTTACCTGAATGCCCCTCTCGGAGGAAAGCTTTCTCTTTTTTACAGAAATTGGACTCATATTACCCAGGACAAATGGGTATTGGACGTGATTTTAAGAGGCTACAAGTTTCATTTTCATACTCTGCCAAGGGTTATCGGTTGGCCAGATCTGCCAAAACATCAATGGGCAGAGGCCTTAAATCAAGTGGATGCTCTACTGGCCATGAGAGCCATAGAGCCTGTTCCTTTCTCAGAAATGGGAAAAGGCTTTTACTCAAGACTTTTTCTGGTTCCAAGGAAACAAAACTCATGGAGACCTATTCTGGACCTTTCAGTGTTAAGCATCTTTTTGGAAATTCCAAAATTCAAAATGCTTACTCTACAACAACTGCTTCCAGTACTCTCCCAGGACGCTTGGATAGTGACATTGGATTTAAAGGAGGCCTACTTACACATTCCCATCAGGCAGGAACGCAGGAAATTCCTCAGATTCAAAGCAGGCTCGAGGCACTTTCAATTCTCTGTACTGCCCTTTGGTTTATCTACTGCGCCCAGGGTTTTCACCAAGTGCCTGGCCCCAGTAGTTGCTTATTGCAGACTTCAGGGGATTCAGATTTACCCCTATTTGGACGACTGTCTTATCCAGGCAGACAGCAAGGACCTTTTACTTCAACATCTGGATTTTGTTCAACATCTCTTCCTCCTCCTGGGATTTTCAGTGAACATAAAGAAGTCACAATTGATTCCTTCTCAACAAATGATATTTTTGGGAGCCCTCCTAAATACAACCTTACAAAGGGCCTTCCTTACTCCAGAAAAACAAATACAGCTGGCTTCAATTTTCAAAACCTTGGCAACCTTAACTCGGCTCACTGCAAGGAAATTCCTGCAGGCACTGGGCTATATGGCTTCATGCATTCTGTTAATTCCAAATGCAAGGCTTCATATGAGAAAGCTTCAATGGTACCTGAAAAGTGTATGGTCACAGCATTACCAAGATCTGGACACTTTGATTCCTCTGATCCCCTGCCTCCAGAAGGAGTTCCTTTGGTGGTTCAGGGTGTGCGCTTTAAACGAAGGGAAGCCTTTTCGTCTACCTCAACCTTCTCAAATCATAACCACGGATGCCTCGGATTATGCTTGGGGAGCACATTTTCTAAACAATTGCCAGCAGGGGATCTGGTCAAAGAATCACCTTCACTGGCACATCAATCTGAAGGAAATGTTGGCAGTTCAAAATGCTCTTCTAGCCTTCAAGACCCTTTTGCAACCAGGGCCTCTTCTAATTCGTACAGACAACACCACAGTCATGTGGTACGTAAACAAGCAGGGGGACTCTCATTCATACCCCCTTTGCAGATTAGCTATGACTTTATGGGACATAGCTCTAAGTCTGAATCTGCATCTTCAGGCTCAGTTCATACCAGGAAAGCAGAATCTCTTAGCAGACAGCCTAAGCAGAAACATTTTGGATCCTCACGAATGGATGCTAGACACCAACTTATTCAACAGGATAACTGCAGTTTGGGGGTGTCCCCAGATAGATCTGTTTGCATCCCATCTCAATCATCAGCTGCCTCTCTTTTGCACCAGGTCCTTCCACAAAACAGCTTGGAAAGTGGATGCCCTGTCATTCAGTTGGAGGAACCTTTCGGGATATGCCTACCCTCCTCTTTCCCGGATATTACTGAAGATAAAACAGGACAAGCCCAAGTTCATCATCTTGATTGCTCCAAATTGGCCTCGACAGTTTTGGTATCCGACCTTGCAACATCTGTGCTTGGAACCTCCTTGGATCCTTCCTCTGTACCCTTCTCTTGTGTCCCAGCATCAGGGTCAGATGCTACACCCTCATCTCAAGACCCTTTGCCTGGCAGCTTTGCTCTTCAAGGAAATTTGATTTCTTCTAAGCTCCCCAAACAAGTTTTGGATGTTCTTCTAGAAGCCAGACGGCCTAGCACTAGGAAATCCTATGCCTCTAAATGGAAAAGGTTTTGTATTTGGATGCAGGACCGTGGCTCTAATCCTTTTGTGCCTGATCTCTCGTCTATTTTGCTTTACCTTTCAGACCTTTTGTCTAAAGGCCTTTCCTTTTCTTCCATTAAGATTCATGCTTCTGCTATATCTGCTCATTTTAATACTGACCCTCCTGTTTTTTCTCATCCATTGGTGAGACAGTTCTTGAGAGGAGCTAAGAATTTGAGGCCTCCCAGGACCCCTCCTGTCCCTGCCTGGGATCTTAACTATGTTTTGGAAAAACTCACTTTGCCTCCTTTTGAGCCTGCTGCGGCTTCTGATGTTAAATTTTTATCCTGAAAGACAGTTCTTTTGTTAGCATTGACTTCTGCCAGAAGGGTTTCAGAGTTGCAAGCTCTTATGGCTGTGGAGCCATACCTAATTTTCCATCTTGACAGAGTATCCTTGAGGACCAATCCTACTTTCATGCCTAAGGTGATTTCAAAAGTTGCTTTAAATCAGACAGTTCACCTTCCTACCTTATTTCCTAATCCTCAAAATAAAGGGGAAAGGATTTTGCATTCATTGGACGTACACAGACAGTTACGATTTTACTTGGACAAGACTAAAGAGTTCAGAAAATCTAACCAATTGTTTGTTTCTTTTGCCTCCAGTTCTCTTGGAAAGGCTATTTCCAAACAAACTATTTCCAAATGGATTGCTTATGGAATAAGATTTTGTTACACTCATCATGGGAAACAAGTTTCCAGGTACTGTGAGAAGTCATTCTACTAGAGCAGCTGCAACTTCTACTGCTTTTCTCAGAGGAGTCCCTACCAAGGATATCTTGGAAGCTGCCACTTGGAGTTCTGTGCATACCTTTTCCAAGCACTACAATCTCCCTTTGTATTCTAAGACCAGGGCAGGTTTTGCCTCTGCTGTTTTGCAGGGCCTTCTTGCTGCCCCTTCTTCTATCTAGCCTCCTCCCTTTCTTCACTGCTTTGGGATTCCACCCTACAGTTATGACTGCAACAGTGAAACACGAAGAACATAGTACAGTTGTGTACACCTACCATAAATGTAGATGTTCGAGTGTCTTCACTGTTGCAGTCGGTGTTTCCCTCCCTCCTATCCCCTCTTGTTTCACTTTATGGTGTGTTTGTGTTTCCTTGTGGGACTCCTTTTTTGTTTATTGGGAATTTCTGACATCTGGGGCAAGAAAGGCTGGAGAAGATGGCGTCGGCTGAGGGCTATGTACCAGAGCGTACTGACGTCAGGGTACTAGCTTGTGCAGCCGACGCCGGACCCAGACTTTGTGATTCTGGCCGACCTCGGGCTGCCTGCCGGCAGGATCACCCTACAGTTATGACTGCAACAGTGAAGATACTCGAACATCTACATTTATGGTAGGTGTACACAACTGTACTTTTTAGAGATGCTAACATTGCCACCTTTTGAGCCAGTAGCATCTGCTCCTCTTAAGATGCTCATTTGGAAGATCATCCTATTCACAGGTATCACCTCAGCCAGGCTGGTCTCAGAGATACAAGCTTTGATGTGCAAGGAACCTTTCACCATGTTCTGTGAGGGACAGGGTTACCCTTAGAATTAATCTGTCTTACATGCCCAAAGTAGTGTCACAGCTTTCCTTGAACCAAGCTCTTCATTTACCAGTGTTCTTTCCTAACCCAAAGGGTAAGTGTTCCGAAATGCTTCAAGGAGATGACTGTTGTTCCTCTTCCCAAGAAACCACACCCAACAACTCTGAATGACTACCGACCAGTTGCTTTAACCTCGATGGCAATGAAGTGGCCAGAGAGGCTGGTCAAAGATCATATAGCCTTAATCTCACCTGTGATACTGGACACACTGCAATTCGCATACAGGACAAATCACAATACAGGGGATGCCATCTCATTAGCTCTCCATGAAACACTGAACCACTTAGAAGGCAAAAACTGCTATGCAAGACTGCTATTCATCGATTTCAGTTCTACCTTCAACACTGTCATCCCTCAGAATCTAATAGTGAACCTACTTCAACTGAGCATAGACGCTCATTTATGCAATTGGATTCTGAGGTTCCTTACTGACAGGCCTCAAAATGTTTGTGTGGGAGACAACCGCTCCGGAAGTATCTTCCTAAACACAGGAGTACCGCAGGGTTGTGTCTTAAGACCTCTAATTTTCACTCTGCTGACACAAGTGCATGGCCAGACAAGAGACTAATAGGATCATCAAATTTTGTGGATGACACCACTGTTGTAGGTCTGGTCTGGTGTGACAACAATCTAACACTGAATGTCAGCAAGACAAAGGAGTTGATTTCAAAGGTCTCAAGTACCACACAAACCTCTAGTGACGAAAGGGATGACAGTAGAAAGGGTCAAGAGTACAAAGTTTTTGGGTCTTCATATCATGGAGAACTTATCCTGATAAGTCCATGTATCCAGCACAGTCAAAAAAGCTCAGCAACACTTGCACTTTCTAAAGAAATTTAGGAATGCAAAATTATCAAGCTCCATATGTCAGACCTTTTATAGGGGCACCATTGAAAGTGTCCTGACCAACAGCATTAAAGTATGGTATGGGAGCTGTAATAATCAGGATTGGAAGGTTCTCAAGAGAGTTGTAAGGTTGGCAGAATCAATGGCACCTGCCTTGCACCACTGGACGATCTACACTAATGCCTGTGCATCGACAGGGCCAAAAAGATTTCCAGCGGTCCTACGCATCCTGCCAGTGGTCTGTACACTTGCCTCTCCTCAGGCAGGAGATACAGAAGCCTGCATTGTAAGACCACCAGACTAAATAACAGTTTGTCTGCTCTCCATTAGACTGTTAAACTCTTGGGAAAAACGAGCCACGAGTCTGTTGAAACACTCAACCACTTCTGTTACTTAACTAGCCTATCAAGTGGCTTATTTTATGGATGTGCAATAACCAAGTGCAATACTAAGGTAGTTCACCTACCACACTGAATGACTGTTAAGTGCAATATACAAACTGTGCAATAATTCAGTCTAATCATAGATATGCTGCTATTGTTTCAATTTTACTTTGACAATATTACCTTCATATTGTTCCTTGTCTCGTGTTCTGGGCTGGGTGTGGGTCACTGCTGTCCTAGTTTATAATTACTAATTGCTACTTATTACATTTTTTCTGTGAGATTTTATTAATTTATCTCTGTCTATATGTGCAACTGTTTCCTGCATTGAGAACGAAGCATTGTAATTTCATTCAGCTACACTACTGTGTAGGTCTGAATGACCAAGTTTTCCTTGACTTGACTTAAGGCAGAACACATTTTGCATTCCCTGGATATACACAGATCAGATATTACCTAAACAGGATAAAATTCTTTAGCAGAGCAGGAAAACTACTGGTGGCCTTTGCAGAAGGCAGAACCCAGTCCAAGCAGACTTCTCTAAATCGATAGCCAACTGCATCACTTTTTATGCAGTTTGTGGTAAGCAGTACCAGCCTATGTCAGGACCCACTCCACCAGATGCAGTGCAGCCATCACTGCCTTTTAGAGGTGTTCCTAAACAGGCTAGCCAGTAAGCTGCCACATAAACATCTGTCCACACTTTTACTAAACACTTGCAACTCTACCCAAGCCTTAGAGGTATTGGCTAAATGGCAACTCTTTTACAAAACTGGCTCTCCGGGGGCTAACAGACAGTACCCCCCCATCTAGTAGTTTTGGGAGTTCTGCCAAAGATCAATACTGCAACATTGACTATGAAGAAGTTAGTACAGTTTGAGTAGATCATTGTTTCAGTACAAACTCTCCACCCTCCTTTCCCATCTGTCTGCTGGCTTTTTCAAATGTCTCCCATGCTTGGGAATGGAGGGTGAAGAAAGCACATCAGATGAGTAGCCCTATTCTTTCAGTCCCTACTATTTATACTTACTTATAGCTGGTCATTCCTCTTATCTCCTGTCCCAAGGAAATTTGTGGTGACATCTGGAAGGGTTGTGTCATGCTGTCCTCATGCACCAGACTGTTACTGAATGTCTAGAAAGACCTGAACATGGAGCCAGTGGATGCCCTTATTACACTCTGACATCCAGATAATCTGCCATCGGACGTCCGTCAGCTAAGGATGATGGAAAAACTCTGGGAATCAGACTGGTCATGAGCTTCCGAATGACAGGAAGACCCAGGGATCAATACTCCAACATTGATCTACTCTTATTTACAATTATGGTACATGTGACAGACCTGTACTTTTCCATGGCAGGATACTACTTATAGGTTATTAATACTGTTATGATAAGTTCTTGGACAACTGTACAATCTCATCTGCCCCTTTCTTTAATTAAAATAAATAAGACGACGTGCTGCAACTTTCCAACTAGCTAACACACAAAAAAAAATACTCCTAAACACCAAAAAGGCAATGTATGATATCTGGAACGAATTCTAAGTTTGCCATGGTCCACAACAGCTGACATCTGTCAGTAACCTAGCCCCCCCCCAACCACCAAACAGTTCCTGCAAACCTGGAATTTGGTTAGATCAGCAACTTAACTTCCATTACCACGTGCAGTAACAAAAGGAGGAATCTGGATATCTTGAGTAGTCATTGGTAAAGGGTTGATTTTTTTCACAGTTCAAATGACTGCTCCGTTGGTATCAGTTTCCACAGAGAAAACATCTGCTGACATAATTTTGAAGATTTATTAGTCTCTCTCTCTCTCAGGACATAACATTACTGCCATGTTCTAGTCAAAGCTCCCTAACTGCCCATCTCTCAAGATTAAACTTTTGCTAGGCTCACTAATCTTTAATTAGTCTTCAGTCCTTCTGTTTCTGTGCCACTTGTGTCATGTGCTTTAGACTACAACCGTAGATCCCTTCTCCACACAAAATCCCAAATTAAAGCTCACTCACTGCTAACCCCACATCTTCTCAAATCTAGCACCACAAGTCTCGGAATACCTAACCACTCCTTTTAAAGAGTACTTCTTTTAAAGTATTCAGAAAAGAACTGAAGCACTTCTTCAGAAGAGCCATTTGCAGCTGTTAAGGTACCTAATTTTACCACCTTCCAATTTCATCTTAGTCACACATGGTTACCAGTGTTTGGATTTGCTAACCCACTTTTAACCCCTAGGGCACAAGCTTGAGTATTTGATGTACATGGGCACAAAGTTTCTCTTAACACCTTATAACTCTCCCTGTTGGTGACTGCAACTTTTTACCTCCCTATGTACTATGACATTTTTATCTTTGGTATGTTTGTTGTTTCAAACTGAATTAGTCTCTTACTTTCTTGTCATAATGTAACGTTGTAGTACAACTTTAAACGTATTATTTATGTATTTTAAGTACAAAATTTTAAATAGTGTATGGTACATTACAAGTTAAAAAAAAATATTTTGCAGATTGAGAAGTTAATTGCATCATGTGGTCCCAAATGACAAGTATATCTAAACAGCAGTTTAAGTAGTAGCTGTTTGAATATCTTTAAGTATTAGACCTTGCTAATACCGTATCTATAATTTCCCAGATTGAAACAAAAATATAAAGGTATGGTATTTCAAGTAATCCCAAACAATCCATTTCAGGGTAGAAACTAGAAAGTAAAACATGCTAGCAAACCTTTCTGCAGTCCAGGACAATAAACTCAAATGAAACTGTTGAAGTAAGCTTGCAAACAATGCTGATAAAAACAGAACATCCTTCCAGCACGAAATTGACTGTACTGAAATGCCAAGCTAAACAAATCTTATGTGTAAAAAAGTTTACCAAAATGGCAACTAATATGTCAAGAGTAGCCAGAACATCCAAAGGTCTGTTCAGTGCAAGGAAGAGTTCAGCACAGGGACTCACCCCTAACGTCCCAGCAAGCAAAAGTTCACTTTCCCAATTTTGTGTTTTGAGCATTGTTGTATTTTCTGTTTTAAGCTGTCAAATTTGAACCTGTAAATAAATGGTAGCAGGGATTCCCCCATCTGGTTTAGAGACCTTGGAAGACATAGCTGAGGCGAAGGATGACCTGGATTACAGGCACAAATGAATGTGTGTCCCCCCCCCCCCCCCGGCTATAATAGCACTGTTATGACACTTCAGCTCTAGACTCCCCTTCTCACAACCTTACCTTTGGAGATAACCGGCTACTTGAAGGACTGATTTTATTGACAAGCTGCTGAGATTTTTGATGTCCAAAAGACTGCTTAAGAGTTATGACTCCCCCTGAAGCCCGTGGCAATTCCCCATTTGCAGGGAGCTTTACTGGCTGGATTTTGAGGCTGGTTCTTAAGACCCAGATTCTCATTCCCTGGGCCAAAACAGCTGGACTGATTTTACAGGGTCCAGAGACACCACTTTTTTATTTAAAAAAAGATGGAGGACACACTATATGCTCTGTCTAGAAGCTACCAAAGGGACCAAACTACCACCTGGGAGAAATGTTCTCCCCAGTAACAAGGAGAGTAGACTCTTGCATATGTGTGGTAGGAAGACCTGTACCTATGCCACTTTAACATTTAGAGCACTGAATTGTTAGGCTCATATTTTGAAGTTCCGAGAAGACATTTTAAAGCAACTGTTGGAATGTGATGTTAGAAAGACTGTAGAGCCTCCCAAAGGCAGCTCATTTCATACAGGCATTTGACTAGGTGTACATGGTGTCACAATGTGCTTGTGATGCTGATGGCTTAGCTTCTAGGACAACTGTCACTGGGGCAGTACTGAGAAGAAATGCATGGCATAGTACACAGATGTTAGTTGAGTACATAAAACAAGTTTTCTAATACCCCATTAGACAGGGAACTACTTGGCTCACAGGCCTTTAGGTCTTTAAGAGCCTGAAAGAAAAGGGAAAGGTCATGGATGTTGTCTGCCATATGTTCTACTTTAGTTTAAATTTTGTAGGGATTGCTGTAATAAATAGGCTGTTTGACAGAAATCCAGGAAAGGGCAGACAGTGAAAAGGGGGCATGCTGTTTCACAACTTCCTTTGTCACCATGGATTTGTACGATAGTTAACTGCATATCTTTAGAAAGAAGACTGGTGATTCCTAAGATTTTTTTTTTGTGAGGATGATTCCATTTCGGCTCCTTGTCATTTGGCTTGGCCACTAGTCCGAGTGATCACTTAATGTGTAGCCCCAGTAATTAAATATTGCAGGACAAAGGACGTGCATAATCTACCCATACCTAAATAATAGTCTCCCACAAGCCATCTCTCAAGAAGTGGCATTAAAGTCCTTTGCACAAGAATGACTGCAAAAATTAGGCTTCTTATTGAACCTGCAGTATTCAGGGCGGCCGCGGTGGTGCAGCGGTTAGTATTGCCGCCTCACAGCAAGAGGTTCTCCGGTTCGATCCTTGGCTGGGGTGCCTTCTGTGTGGAGTCTGCATGTCCTCCCTGTGGTCAGGTGGGTTTCCTCTGGGTACTCCGGTTTCCTCCCACATCCCAAAGACATGCTGTAGGTGGATTGGACACACTAAATTGGCCCTAGGCGTGTGTGTGTGTGCCTTCTGTGGAAGGATGGGTGCCGGGCTGGCAACTCAACACCATAAAACTCCACTGCCAATCATGAGCGGACAGGTGATCCACTGTGGCGACCCCTAACCGGGAAAAAGCCGAAAGAAGATTGAACCTGCAGTAATCAAATCCAGCAGGCTGTCAGAGAAATGGTCTTGGGGGTTCCTGTAGACACCAAACTTTTCCAGTTTTCCTTTCTCTGGAGAAAGTGTTGTTTATTTCTGATCTTTTGTGTCATTGGGAAAAGCAATTTTTTTGATAAAGTCCCAGTTTTGGTCTCATATTGAAATGCACTTGTGAAACCTAGACAATATTTGTTTTGGAAGGGTGACCCAGATTTGATCCAGGGATATTTTTAGTTTAAACAAAACTACATCTGGAAGTGGTATTGACTATTTAGATGTGAACTTACTCAAGGACCATAGCAATTGGTGGTTTCAGTCCAGGATTTTTAGAAAGCCTACCTTTTGTAATAGGTCTTTACAATATAACCGTAATTGTCCACATAAACATATATGTAGTATAGTAAAAGGTCAGATTGTTAAGCTTTCTGTAATCACATCAGATGAAATATTTTATAATAGAACTGAGTAAACTAGGTTTGTTTTTTGAACAGAAACTTCCCTAATTGTTTTATTCAGGACATGAAGCATGAGATAATGCCATCTCATTTTGCATTCTCCCTTAACCTCATTTTTAGACTGATGGTGATAAGTTTAACACAGCCATGATGCTTACTTTTTCTGTTGACTCTGGTTCTGTATGTTCCATTATACTTAAAACTGGCACCTGGTCACCTGTATTTTCAAAATGAAACCTGGTCTACTTCCATTTTTAATTTTTCGAAAGAACCGTAACCTCAAGGGACTTTTTGAATATTATGGGACTTGGAATAAATCAAGGGTAAACATAATGTGCAAGTGTGAGAATTGATGTTCATCGTGTTTCAGTGTTGCAGTCATTAGTCTTGGGTTATCCTGCTGGCAGGCTACCCTCAGTCGGCCACGGAGTCGGTTGCTGTCGCTTCTTCCCTGACGTCAGTGCACCAGGGGTATAAAAGATGCAGCCAACGCCATTTTCTTTAGTCTTTCTTGCCGCGTGGTGCCCGAAGCAAAAGCAGTTCACAAGTGCTGGTCGGCCGACTCCTGAGATTTTCAAATCCGAATTTCAGAACCGAAGTCTTCATTAAAGCTAAGTACCCCATTGGGGAGACTTTTTTCTTGCTCCAGACTGATGTCAGAAAAAGTTAACAATTGTATTTTTTCTGGGAAGCAAATACCTCATAAGGATTTTCACTCTTACTGTATTCCTTGCCTAGGCCCTGATCACAACGTTGCTAGCTGTCGGTTTTGTGCTAGATTTAACCAACGCACTATCACGCGTCGGTTTGATTTTGCATTTCATTACTTTGGCCGAAAATTTAATTATATAATGCCATCGGACCAGCCGACAACCGGAGTTTACAAAAAACGCAAGGACAAGGAAAAGGATAGGCATCTGAGGTCCAAAACAGATGACGAAGCCTCTGCTAGGCCAGTTGCCGGTTCTCAGTTAGGTGCTTTCGCAGCCCCTGGCGCCTGCTACCTCAGAGCCACAGGCCACTTCCGACTCCCACGTGGAGGCGACTGGGCCTCTGGAAACTCAAGGTATTGGACACTCTGAAATCATTCCCTCAGATAGGTCCAGAGCCGCTGAGCAGGCATCGGCTTCTGTGGGCATCTTCAGATCTACACAACTGTATGTTAAGCCATCTTCAGTTTCAAAGACAAAGACTAAAGCAGCTCTAAAGACAAAGAAACAAGTACAGCATTCTCCTTCTCAGACTTCCATGCCTAAAAAACAGATGCTCAAAATGTCCGAAGACCTCATGAGTTTGTTCATCCCCCTCCTGATAAGAGGCCTAGGCAAGATACAGAGTATGATTCTTCTGATCAGGTTTCTATTTCCACTGATTCCTCTTCTGAACAGGATTACTCCATGCTTCCCTTTGAGGATTCTGATGCTGAATAATCCATTCCTTCAGCCTCTCCTCCTGAGGATTATTCTTTTGGGGAAACCCTGCATACCATGAGGGAGCATTTCCACTGGGAGAGCCAAGATTATTCTGAATCTAAGAAAAGGCTCAGAGACTTTCTGCTACTTCCTCAGCACAGACCCCTTGCTATTCCACCTGTTCTGGACATTGTAGATGTATTTTCAGAGTCCGGCCTGTCCCCTGACTCTTTACCCCCCTGCACCTGCTAAGCCAGATGGATACTACAGGGTCCCGGATTCTCATAAATTCCTATATAAAAACCCCACTGCTGACCCAGAAACTATATCTCAGTGTCCCAAAGGGGTTAAAGCTTCCATTGCAAAAAACCCTGTCCCCTCTGATAGGGATTCTAGGGCTCTAGACAGATGGGGGAAAAAAGTCTACACTTCTGCTACCCTGGCTGTAAGGGCTTTAAATTGTCAGGTTCATATGCTTAAATATCAGCAATATTTAATTTCACTGCTTAAACAGAAAATGTTGACAAATACTGAATGTTCAGAGAACAAGGAATTGCAGGATTTATTGCATGCAGCTGAACAAGTAGGAAGACATACTTTGCAATGTGGTTATGATTCACTGGAGGCCTCTTGCAGGGCCGCTGTTACAGGTTCTGTTATTAGGAGGCATGCTTGGTTAAAGGAACAGAATCTGCCTGATCATGTTAAAGCAAAATTATTAGATGCACCATTACAGCATGATACCTTGTTTGGTACTAAATCAGAAGAGGTGTTGAAAAAAATGGATGATAAAGCAAAATCCATGCAGACAGTTGAGGATTTCTTACAGGTACAGCCACCCAGGTTTAGCAGGAACTGGCCCTCTAAAAATTGGGCCTTTCCAGTGTCAGACAGACCACAAAGAGGCAGGTACAGGCGTCCCAGAGGCAGATCTCAGCCCCAAGGCTCATACAGGCCTAAACAATGTGGTGCTCCTACCTCCAAAAGCGGAGAAGACAAATCACAACCTTACAGGAAACAGTCCCAATGACTTTCCTCTACCAGATCCAAGCACTTTTCATTTGGCAGCCCCCTTAGGGGGGAAACTAGCACTTTTTTCAACAAATTGGCAAATGGTTACCCAAGACAAATGGGTCCTGAACATAGTGTCCCAAGGTTACAGGTTCCATTTCACACCCTACCAAGGTCAAAAGGTATGCCAGACATACCACACAATCAGTGGGCAGAGGCACAAAAACAAATTTCAGCCCTCGTGGACATGAGGGCCATTCAGCAAGTACCACAACAAGAGCAGGGGCAAGGATTTTACTCAAGACTCTTTCTAGTACCCAGAAAGGACAAAACATGGAGACCAATACTGGACCTGTCTATACTAAATATGTTTCTGGAAGTTCCAAAATTCAAGATGTTTTTACTCTACAGCAGCTACTGCCCATGCTGGGCAAGAAGGCTTGGCTTGTAACTTTGGACCTAAAAGAGGCATACCTGCATGTCCCAATCAGACAATCTTGCAGAAGATATCTCAGATTCATAGCTGGCTCAATGCATTACCAATTTTCTGCACTGCCCTTTGGCTTATCTACTGCGCCCAGGGTCTTCACAAAATGCCTGGCACTAGTAATTGCGTTTTGCAGACAAAAAGGAATTCAGATATATCCCTAATTGGACGACTGCCTAATTCAAGCAGAGAACAAAGACATTCTTCTGAAGCATCTGGCGTTTGTAAAAAGATTGCTAATTGGCCTAGGGTACACAGTAAATGAAAAGAAATCAAAACTAGTGCCCTCTCAAGAGATAATATTCCTGGGTGCAAGCTTAAATACAACTGCCCCAGTGGCTTATCTCATGCCAGACAAACAAAAGCAACTGACTACTTACTTCAAGAAATTGGCAACAAAAACCCACTTATCTGCAAGGAAAATCCTGCAGGCCTTGGGTTTCATGGCATCTTGCATTCTACTAATTCCATATGCCAGACTGCATATGAGAAAACTACAATGGTATCTAAAAAGTGTTTGGACTCAGCATTGCCACAGCCTGGAGACAGTAATTGCACTCATTCCCTGCATGCAATAGGAGTTTCGATGGTGGGCAGAAGCCTGTCACCACAACAAGCGTCTGCCATTCAGATTACCCACAGCCAGACAGACACTGACAACGGATGCATCAGATTTTGCCTGGGGGGCCCATATGGCAGGAAAATGTATTCAGGGCACATGGCCTGCAAACCGGATGCATCTTCACATCAATCAAAAAGAGATGCTAGCTGTTCAAAATGCCCTGACAGCTTTCAAGGACCTGCTTCATCCAGGACAGTTACTGATAGACAGACATCACTACGGTCATTTGGTACATAAACAAGCAGGGAGGTACACATTCCTACCCCCTCTGCAGACAAGCAGTAACCTTATGGGACACAGCATTGGCTTTTCAAGTTCACCTGCAAGCACAATTCCTGCCAGGAAAAACAAATACTCTGGCAGACGAACTAAGCAGAAAACTCATGGATCCCCACAAATGGCAACTGGATCCACAAGTCTTCAGCATGATAATAAAGAAATGGGGATGCCCAGACATAGATCTATTTGCCTCCCCTCACAACTGTCAGTTGCAGAGATTTTGCATAAAGATTTATCTCAAGCAAGCATGGAAAGTGGACACCCTATCCTTCAGCTGGAAAAATCTAACGGTATATGCTTTTCCCCCACTGCCTCTCCTTCCCAGGGTACTCCTAAAGGTCAGACAAGAGAAGCCAAAAATGATACTGATTGCACCAGACTGGCCACGCCAGCACTGGTACCCAATCCTAAAGAGCTTGTCTCAAGGTCCAGCATGGATATTGCCTCACACTTCTCACTTACTGACCCAACAAAGCAGTCAGATCCTGCACAGCCAACTCAGGACCTTAAATCCTGCAGCATGGCGGATAATGTAGCCATTCAGAACACTCCTCTTTCAAAAGCTGTTATGGATGTTATCTTGGAGGCCAGGAGGCCCAGTACCAGAAAATCTTATGCAGAAAAATGGAAGAGATTCTGTGCTTGGAACCAGGAACAAGGCAGTGACACGTGTGTACCAAATATCCCTCAGATTTTACAATACCTAACTGAGATGCTTTCTTTCTCAGCAGTTAAGATTCATGCCTCTGCCATTTCAGCCCATTACAATACGGAACCACCTATTTTTTCTCATCCTTTAATAAGGCAGTACCTCAGAGGGGCCAAATACATTAGACCTCCAAGGAGCGCACCAATTCCGGCCTAGGACCTCAATTATGTTTTGGAAAAACTCACACTGCCTCCTTTCGAGCCAGCATCAACAGCAGATATAAAATTCTTATCCCGGAAAACAGCTCTGCTCCTAGCAATAACCTCTACAAGGCGAGTCTCATGAGTTGCAAGCACTCATGACTGTGGAACCTTTCATCATTTTTCATCCAGACAGGGTTTCTCTGAGGATAAACCCTACATTTATGCCTAAGGTGGTGTCCAGTGTGGCCCTTAACCAAACCATTCACTTGTCTACCTTTTTATCCTAATCCACAGAACAAGGGTGAGAAAATTCTGCATTCTTTGGACATACACAGGCAGTTACGCTTCTACTTGGACAGAACTGTTGGACAGAACTAAAGCTTTCAGAAAGACTGAGCAACTTTTAGTGTCATATGCTGCAGGATCACAAGGAAAGGCCATCTCAAAACAGACTATTTCTAAATGGATAGGCCATTGCATCCGTTTCTGCTATTTTCAACATGGCAAGTCAGTGCCTAAGGGCATTAGGCCTCATTCCACCAGAGCAGCAGCCACTTCAGCAGCCTTCCTCAGAGGAGTACCAACCAAAGATATCTTAGAGGCTGCAACTTGGAGTTCAGTGCACACCTTTACAAAGCACTACCACTTACCTCTTTACTCTAAGTCCAGAGCAGGCTTTGCCACTGCAGTTTTGCAGGGCCTCATAACCTCTCCTAACCCTATTTAGCTTCTACTACGTGAAACACGATGAGCATAGTGCAGAAATCAATCCAGAGGTGGGGGTGGTGCCTACAGAGGACGACAGTGGCAAGGTAATAACAGAGGCAATAGACACAGCTACTACCACTGCAACAGGACAATCACAATGATTCTGACTCTAACTCCGCCTACCAGGGAACAAATAATAGCAGTACCATTAGCGGAAAATTAGCTTTATTTTCGAAAATTGGCACAATGTCACAAAAGACAAGTGATTTGGAACTATAGACCAAGGTTAATGTTCCACTTCACACTTTTACCAGTCAAAAGAGGAATGCCAAACTCTCGTTTCAAATCAAAAAAAAAAGAAGCCTACAGATAACAATGCAATTAACAAAGATGAGAGCTGTGAAAGAGTACTAAGAACAGAACAAGGCAAAGGATTCTACCCAGACTATTCCTAGTTCCAAGAAAAAGGAAAAAGTTGAGACCTATTCTTGAATTCGTCCAATCTTAAACACATGCCATCATTGTCCCAAAATTCAAAAAATGCTGACCCTAATAGCAACTTCTCCCATGCCAAGGCAAGGAGTGTTGGCTGGTAATTTCTAGATCTCAAGGAGGCATACCTGCACGTCCCTCATTCGACCAAATTGCAGAAGATGGGCCTCAGATTTCTTGCAGGATCAGAGCACTATCAATTCTCAGCATTGCCCTTTGGCTTCCTCTTCTGCGCCCAGAGTATTCACAAAATGCCTGGCATCAGTAACGCCCTTCACTGCCAGACTACAGGGAATCCAAATTTATCCATACCTGGACGCCCACTGCCTGCTACCATAAGCGACAACAAAAGCAAGCTGACAACAGATTTGCAAAGGGTCATTTACTTGCTACAAGCCCTGGGATACACAGTCAATTTTACAAAAGTCAAGGCTGATACCTACATCCAAAACAAGTGACATTGTTTCTTGGGCGCGAAGCGATTGGACACAGTAAAACAAGTGGCATTCCTAACTGCAGAAAAACAAAAGAAACTCCTCTTTTACTTCTTTTTGCACTAACAAAACAGAGACAAGGCTAACAGCAAGAAAAGTTCTGCAGGCCTTGGGCTGTCAGCAGCATCATGCATAATCTTGGTCCCACATGCCAGACTGCATATGAGAAAACTACAGTGGTACTCTAAAGAATTTATGGTCCCAACACAGAGCACAGCCTAGAAAGGCAGAAGCCACCACTTAATCCCATGCCTAAAACAGGAGTTCCTATGTGCGGTGGGCTCAAACATGCCAGACAAACCCAGGCCTACTCCTTTCACAGTCGCCGAAAGGCAAAGCCAAACCACTCACAACCAGACGCCTCAGACCTAGGATGGAGGGCTCCACATGCTGGACACAAATCACGTTACAGAGAGTTGTGGACTCAGGACCAGCTACACCTGCACATCAACCAAAAAGAAATGCTGGCAGCTCTAAAGACAAAGAAACAAGTACAGCATTCTCCTTCTCAGACTTCCATGCCTAAAAAACAGATGCTCAAAATGTCCGAAGACCTCATGAGTTTGTTCATCCCCCTCTCCTGATAAGAGCTAGCCTTAGCAAGATACAGAGTATGATTCTTCTGAGTCAGGTTCTCTCTATTTCCACTGATTCCTCTTCTGGAACAGGAGTTACTCCATGCTTCCCTATGAGGATTCTGATGCTGAATAATCAATTCTTCAGCCTCTCCTCCTGAGGATTATTCTTTGGGGAAACCCTGCAGCACCATGAGGGAGCATTTCCACTGGGAGAGCCAAGATTATTCTGAATCTAAGAAAAGTGTTCAGAGACTTTCTGCTACTTCCTCAGCACAGACCCCCTTTGCTTCTTCCACCTGTTCTGGACATTGTAGATGATGTATTTTCAGAGTCTGGCCTATCCCCGGGACTCTTTACTCCCCTGCACCTGCTAAGCCAGACAGACACTACAGGGTCCCTGGAGTTCTCATAAATTTTATATAAAACCCTGCACTTTGACCCAGGAAACTATATCTCAGGGTCCCAAAGGGGTTAAAGCTTCCATGCAAAAAACCCTGTCCCTCTGATAGGGACTTCTGAGGGTTCTAGACAGATGGGGGAAAAAAGTCTGCCGCTTCTGCTACCCTGGCTGTAAGGGCCTTTAAATTGTCAGTTTCATATGCTTAAATATCAAAGCAGATATTTGAAGTCACTGCTTAAACAGAGAAAATGTTGACAAATACTGAATGTTCAGAGTATCTAAAGGAATTGCAGGATTTATTGCATGCGAAAGCTGAACAAGTGGGAAAGCATACTTTGCAATGTGGTTATGATTCACTGGGAGGCCTCTTGCAGGGGCCACTTGTTAACAGGTTCTGTTATTAGAGGAGGCATCACTTGGTTAAAAGAACAGAATCTGCTTGATCATGTTAAAAGCAAACTATTAGATGCCATTACAGCATGATGCTTTGTTTGGTACTTCAAATCAGAAGAGGTGTTGAAAAAAATGGATGATAAAAGCAAAATCCATGCCAGACAGAGGTCAAGGATTTCTTACAGGTGCAGCCACCTGTGTTCTAGTAGGAGACTGGCCTTCTAAACATTGGTCCTTTCCAGTGTCAGATGTGACCACAAAGAGGCAGATACAGGCGTCCCCAGAGGCAGATCTCAGCCCCAAGGCTCACTACAGGCCTAGAAAACAGTGGTATGGTCCCTACCTCCAAAGCGGAGAGAAGACCAATCACAACCTTTACAGGAAACAGTCCCAATGACTTTCCTCTACCAGAGATCCAAGCACTTTTCATTTGGCAGCCCCTTTAGGGGAAAACTAGCACTTTTTCATCATCAAATTGGCAAATGGTTTCCCCAAGACAAATGGGTCATGCATTGCCATAGTGTCCAAGGCTACAGGTTCCATTTTGACACCCCACCAAGGAATTCAAAAAGGGTATGCCAGACCACCACACACAGTCCAATGGGGCAGAGGCACAAAAGCAAATTACAGCCCTCATGGACATGAGGGCCATTCAGCAAGTATCACAACAAGAGCAGGGCAAGGGTGATTTTACTCCAGACTCTTTTCTAGTACCCAGAAAGAAGGACAAAAACATGGAGACCAATACTGGACCTGTCTTATACTAAATAAGTTTCTGGAAGTTCCAAAATTCAAGATGTTGGACTCTACAGCAGCTACCCTGCCTCCATGCTGGCACAGAAGACTTTGGCTCGCAATGACTTTTGGACCTAAAAAGAGGCATACCTGCATGTCCCAATCAGACAATCTTGCAGAAGATACCACTCAGATTCATAGTCTGGCTCAGTGTATTACCAATTCTCTGCACTGCCCTTTGAAAGTTTATCTATATCATGCCCAGGGTCTTCACAAAATGCCTGGCACCCAGTAATTGCGCTTTTGCAGACAAAAAGGAATTCAAATATATATCCCTACTTGGGCGACTGACTAATTCAAAGCAGAGAACAAAGACATTCTTCTGAAGCATCTGGTGTTTGTAAAAAAGATTACTAAAAAAAATTGCCTAGGGTATTGCTATAAAGTGGCGAAAAAGGAAATCAAAACTAGTTGCCCTCTCAAGGAGATAATATTCCTGGGTGCAAGCTTAAATACAACTGCCCAGATGGCTTATCTCACGCCAAACAAAACAAAAGCAACTGACTACTTCACCCATTCAAAAGAAATTGGCACAAAACCCACTTATCTGTAAGGAAAATCCTGCAAGGCCTTTGGGTTTCACATGGCATCTTGGCACATTCTACTAATTCCATATGCCAGACTCTATGCTGCCATGAGGAAACTGCAATGGTATCTAAAAAAGTGTTTGGACTCCGCATTGCCACAGCCTGGGAGACAGTAATTGCACTTTGGCTCCCCTGCCTGCAACAGAAGTTTCGATGGGTGGGCAGAAGCCTGCATTCACCACAACAAGGGTTCTGCCATGGCCCAGATTACCCACAGCCAGGCAGACACCTGACAATTGATGCATCAGATTATGCCTGGAGGGCCCCATATGGCAGGAAAATGTATTCAGGGCATATGGCCCCTGCAAACCAGATGCATCTTCACATCAATCAAAAAGAGATGCTAGCTGTTCAGAATGCCCTGACAGCTTTCAAGGACCTGCTTCATCCAGGACAGTTACTGGTATATTGCATAATAACCTACGGTCACATGTGGTACATAAACAAGCAGGGAGGTACACATTCCTTCCCCCTCTGCAGACCAGCATTGACCTTTATGGGACACAGGCATTGGCTTTTCAAGTTCACCTGCAAGCCTGAATTCCTGCCAGGAAAAACAAATACTCTGGCAGATTTACAAGCCAAGAAACCTCCGTGGATCCTGGGCCACAAATGGCAACTGGATCCACAAGTCTTCAGCATGATAATAAGGAAATGGGAATGCCCAGACATAGATCTATTTGCCCTCCCTCACAACTGCCAATTGCGGAGATTTTGCACAAGGATTTATGTAAAAGCAAGCGCATGGAAAGTTGGGACGCCTATCCTTCAGCTGGAAAAATTCTAATGGTATATGCTTTTACCCCACTGCCTCTCCCTTCCCAGGGTACTCCTAAAGGTCAGACAGAGAGAAGCCAAAACTGATACTGATTGCACCAGACTGCTTCCACGCCAGCTGCTGGTACCAATCCCTAAAGGAAGCTTGTCCGGTTAAAGGTCCAGCATGGATATTGCCTCAGACTTCTCACTTACTGACCCAACAAAACAATCTCGATCCTGCACAGCCAACTCAGGACCTTAAATCTGGCAGCATGAAGTGATAATGTAGCCATTCAGAACACTCCTCTTTCAAAAGCTGTTATGGATGTTATCTTGGAGGCCAGGAGGCCCAGTACCAGAAAATCTTATGCAGAAAAATGGAAGAGATTCTTGGTGCTTGGAACCAGGAACAAAGCAGTGACACTTTGTGTGTACCAAATATCCCTCAGATTTTACAATCACTAACTGAGATGCTGAACAAAGGCCTTTCTTTCTCATCAATTAAGATTCATGCCTCTGCCATTTCTTAGCCCATTACAACACGGAACCACCTATCTTTTCTCATCCTTTAATTGGGCAGTACCTCAGAGGGCCAAAACATTAGACCTCCAAGGAGAGAAATCCACCCTCGCCCTGGGACCTCAATTATGTTTTGAAACTTACACTGCCTCCTTTCGAGCCAGCATCAACCACAGATATAAAATTCTTCTCCTGAAAACAGCTCTGCTCCTAGCAATAACCTCTGCAAGGCAAGTCTCCGAGTTACAAGCACTCATGGCTGTGGAACCTTTTAATCATTTTTTTCATCCAGACAGGGGTTTCTCTGAGGACAAACCCTTTAACATTTATGCCTAAGGTGGTGTCCAGCGTGGGTCTTAACCAAACCATTCACTTGCCTACCTTTATCCTAATCCACAGAACAAGGGTGATAAAACTTCACTCCTTGGACATTCTACAGCAGTTACGCTTCTACTTGGACAGAACTAAAGCTTTCAGAAAGACTGAAACAACTTTGTGTCATATGCTGCAAGATCACAAGGAAAGGCTATCTCAAAATAGACTATTTTTAAATGGAGTAGGCTTGTTGTATCCGCTTTCTGCTATTTTCAACATGGCAAACCAGTGCCCCTAAGGGCATTAGGCCTCATTCCACCAGAGCAGCAGCCTTCCTCAGTAGAGAGTACCAACCAAAGATGTATTAGAGGCTGCAACCCTGAGTTCAGTGCACACCTTCACAAAGCACTACCACTTTACTCTATACTCTAAGTCCAGAGCAGGCTTTGCCACTGCAGTTCTGCAGGGCCTCATAGCCTCTCCTAACCCTGTTGGCCTTAAAGCTGTCCTTCCTCAGCTTTGGGATTCTAACCCAAGAGATATGACTGCAACAGTGACACACGATGAACATAGTACCATAAATGTAGATGTTCGAGTGTATTCACTGTTGCAGTCCACAGGTTACCCACCCACCACCATTCCCCACCTTTTTCTTTGTTGGGACTTGTCTGCACTTCTCCTATCCTATACAACCTATTTGGTGTATTTGCTTTTAGATGAAGGTAAATGTTATTTTATTGCATGCATTTTTATTGGCATATTTTTCAGCCTTCCAATTTGGGGGCACCTGACATTTGGGGCAAGAGAAAAACTCTGGAAAGAAAGTGGCGTCTGCTGCATCTTTTATTCCCTGGCGCACTGACGTCAGGAAGAGGCGGACAGCAACTGACGCCAGAACTCTAGACTTTCTGGAATTCTGGCCTGACTGAGGGTAGCTCTGCCAGTTAGGATAACCCAAGAGTAATGACTGCAACAGTGAATACACTTGAACATCTACATTTATGGTAGGTACACAACTGTACTTTCTCTCTGCACTTCACTTTGGCTTATCTACTGTGCCCAGGGTATTCCTAAAGTGCCTTGCTCCGTGCCATTGCATGCTGCAGGCGAGAGAACCATTCAAATTTACCCATACTTGGATTTGGCATGCATTCAGGCGGACAGTCAGGAATTGCTACTTCAGCACCTGAGATTTGTAAAGAGACTCCTAACTTCTCTGGGGTATACCATCAATGAAAAGAAATCACATCTGGTACCCAGCCAAAAAATTGTATTCCTGGGAGAGCAGCTTTAACACAACTTCCCAGATGGCATTCCTCACTCCAGAAAAGCAGGTTTATTTGACAAATTACTTCAAACTGCTGGCCACCCAAACCCAGTTATCTGCAAGAAAAATACTGCAAGCCCTAGGTTCACTGACCTTATACTTCCTAATTCCATATGCAAGATTGCATATGAGGAAACTTCAGTGGTACTTAAAAGTCCCTTTGTGTCAACATTCTCAGGACCTGGAAACCGTGATTGTGCCATTCCTTGCCTAAGGACCGAGTTCCTTTAGTGGGCAGAAGCCTGCAACCACAAAAGGGACTCCTTTCATTCAACCCCCTACCCGGCCTTCCTTCCCCTGCTTAGAGGCAAAGAATTGTTTCATTGTGATTCTACAGACCCAGGAGTCCAATGACTCTGACCCTTCTGGTTATCAGTACATGCCTTATCAACCTATGAGGATTCAGATGCAGAGAAATCGGTTCCTCTGCCTCCTCCAGAGGATTTTAACCTTGCATACTTTGAGAGTATTTTCACGGGAACACCAAGACTACCCTCAGTCCAAAAGAGACTCAGAAGAATTTTTAGAGTTGTGCACTCAGCACAGGCCTCTAGCTATACCCCTGTCCTGATGTTGTAGATGATGTTTTATGGAATTTGGTATTACTTCCAGATACTTTACCCTGATACCTAGAAACCTGACCTGTGTACTACAGAGTAAACCAGATTCTGCAAAATTTCTCTTAAAGAATCCTACTGCTGGGATCCAGAGACCATTTCCCAGAAACCTAAAGGTATTAAAAGCTAATACAGCCAAAAATTCCTACCCCCTTCACTGGACAGGGGCGTTCCAGAGCTTTAGACAGATGGGGTAAGAAGGTAGTGGAACTTCCTGCAACTCTTGCCATCAGGGCATTGAATTACCAGTTTCACATGTTGAAGTACCAGCAGCATATTATGGAACTAATTAAACAAAAATGGTGTTACTTCAGATTGTGCAGAAAATAAAGACTTACATGCAGCTAATGCATTCTTTGCAGTGTGGGCTTTGATGCCCTAGAAATGATGTGGATAGTCTACAAAAGGGCCTTACAGAAACAGATGCTTTGCTGCCAGAGCCATGGGCTCCAAGCTTAATGCCAGGAAATGTATATAGTCATCCCCTTTGGGGAAAAAAAACATGTACCCATGAGTTACCACATAGGTGGCAGTACACTAAACACCGAAAGTGTGATGAGACTTAGGGACACAGGTAGACAGTGGTCTCACAACTTCGATAACCACATCGCCACAACAGTCAGGAAATCCTTCTATGTGGTACACCTCTTCACTAAGGGCTTTTCATCAAGAAAAAGGAGGTCATTGTCCCACTGTACTCATCCTCCTAAACCCATTTATAGAGTACAACGCCCCATTTAGTATGTAAATTCCTCACAAGACATCTGCAACAACTGAAAAGCCACAGAAATACCCTCACTAAAAGAATCACAGACCTAAAGCAGATGCCTATAATGACCGTAGAGTATAAAATACTCCAGCTATACTCTGTGTGCATATTACTCTACTCAGGGCTTATCTCTGCTTAACATATATAAGGGCCATGTCAAAACCCCTGAGCTGTTGGACATGCTCCACTTAAAGAAATCCCAATCCCTCAGAGCCACATGCTCCAGAGGATCTAAACCTTGTCATCACAATGAACCAAACATGCTGGAGGGCTAGGTTCCTGACTCAGGGGCTCCCTTACTATGGAATAGGACTGCTCAAGACATGGCCGGAGGCAGAGCGCCTGTTGGCGCCTTCAAAGGAACCTTGACCTAATGGATGGGAGATAGGAAATTCACCCCGGGATCACATCAGTAGCCCTGATAGACAGGGGTCCAGGGAGTAAATATTGTGGGAAGAAATATCCAGGGAATTGCTATGGCTATTAAGCTTGTCAGTAAGGCCCTAGGGTCACGATAGCCTAGTACCAACCTATGAAGAAGCATCTTGCAGGGCTGCAGTCACTGATTCTGTACTGAGAAGGCATGCATGGCTGAAGGAACAAACCTTGCCAGATCATGTCAAATCAAATTACTAGATGCTCCTTTAAATAAGGCTGTTTATTTGGCACCAAAGCAGAAGAGATTCTTAAAATATGGAAGAAAAAAGCTAAATCTATGCAAACTGTTTAGAATTCTTACCAAATTGCAACCACCATTGGCCTTATAAAAACTGGTCCTTTCCAGCCCCTTCCAGGCCTTCTCAGACCAAATCCGGAAACAGGCCACCCAGACTACAGTCTCAAGGTATGCAGATATCTAAACAATGGAGTTCCCCATCTCAAAAACAGGAGTGGTAAGCATCCTTCCATGGAAAAGTTCACAATGACTTTTTCAATTATCCTTCCCAGCCCTGCCCAATTACTTGTGCCCTAGAAGGAAAACTTGCCCTTCATGCAAAAACTGAAGTCCATTACTCAAGACAGATGGGTCCTAAACATTGTATCCCAGGGTACACATTCTACTTCCATACACTGCCAACCCCAAATGGTTTTCAGAACTTCTGCCAAACCAGTGGGCAGAGGCTCTAAAGCAAGTACTTTTTCCCTGCTCAGTATCCAAGCTATTCAACCTGCCCCACTAGAACAAAGGGGGCAGGGTTTGACTCAGACTTTCCTGGTTCCCAGAAAAGAGGGCTCTGGCACCCAGTCCTGGATCTATCAACTCTCAACACCTCTGGTGGTCCCAAATTCAAGATGCTTACCCTGCAATAGCTTCTCCCTATACTAGCCAATGATGCCTGGTTAGTCACTCCACCAGAACCCAGCTATCTGCAAGGAAAATACTGTATGCCCTAGGGTTCATGGCCTCATGTATTCTACTAATTCTATATGTAAGACTGCATATGAGGAAACTTCAATGGTACTTAAAAGTCTTTGGTGCCAGCTTCTCTCAGTAGGACCTGGAAACAGTCATTCCTATCATACCTTGTCTAGGGCAGAGTTCCTTGGTGGGAGAAGCATGCTACCACAACAGGGACTGCTTTCACTCAACCCCACGCCGCCCAAACCCCTGACAACAGACGCATGAAAGTATGTATGGGGGCTCACATGGTATGTCAGTGCATTCAGGGCCATTGAGCCAGCTCAGATTATCCGCATCAATCAAAGAGATGCTAGCTGTACAGAATGCTCTGACAGCCTTCAAATACCTAATCCTTCCAGGACAACTGCTTATAAAAACAGACAACACCACAGTGATGTGTTACATAAACAAGCAGGGGGAACCCATTCATACCCACTCTGCAGGCTAGCCATAGCCCTGTGGAATACAGCCTTGAACAACCAAGGCATCTACAAACTCAATTCCTGCCATGCAAACAAAATTCACTGGCAGACAACTTAAGCAGAAATCTCCTAGAGCCACAATAGTGGAAATTGGAACCCCAACACTTTCAATCTTCTGATCCAGAGGTGGGGGACACCGGAGGAGACCTATTTGACTCCCCTGAGAACCACCATTTGAGCAAATGTGCACCAGGAACCCTCACAGCAGGGCCTGGAAGGTGGATGCCCTATCCTTTCAATGGGAAACCTCTCAATTTGTCTTTCCCCCTCTGCCCCTCCTCCTCTCAAAAGTACTCAGTATAAAGCAGGACAAGCCAAGGGCAATTTATTGCCCCATACATGGCCACACCAGCACTGGTACCCACTCTACGCAAACAGTGCCACCCTGGCACCTTCACCACCAGAGTCCAACCCTGCTGTCTCAGCAGGAGGGACAGATTTTGCATCCACAATTGTACGTTCCTAAACCTTGCTGCCTTATCCCTTGAATACACCACCAGCAACCCTCAGCAAACAGGTGCTGGACATCATTCTTGAAGCCAGAAGGCCCAGTACTAGAAATCCTATGCTGAAAAGTGGAAAAGGTATTGTTCTTGGAATCATTTTCTAGGGAAGGACACAGCAGTGCCCTCCTTAACTCTAATCCTGGATTAACTAGCAGAGCTACTCCACAGAGGCCTATCCTTCTCCTCCATTAAGATTCATGCCTCTGCCATGTCAGCTCATTAATACTGAGCCTACCTCTGCCTTCTCACCCTCTCATCAAACAGTTCCTGAGAGGGGCTAACAACTTAAGGCCCCCTAGGAGAGCATCCACCCCTGCCTGGGACCTTAACTTTGTACTGGAAAATCTCACGCTTCCCCCTTTTGAACCTGCAGCTTCAGCAGAGTTAAAATTCCTCTCTTGAAAAAACAGCCCTGCTTTTAGCTATAACTCAGCTAGAAAAGTGTCGCTGGTACAGGCACTAATGGCTGTGGAACCCTTCAATGTGAAGTTGTTCAATCTCGCGTCCATTCTTCACTAATGGGTTCGAGCCAGTCAGCAAGCTCAAAGTTCTCCAGTAGCTCGAGACCCAACCTCTTATCTCATTGAATGCACTGCTGAATTACTTCAGATCTAGTTTGCCGCACGGATCTCTTGGTTTCCAGCATTGCTCGAGACTATTATTGAAGTTTTCAACTTTCAGCAAGTTTTATATTTCAATTTTATATATCCTTGATTACTATATAATACCATATAATACTAGCTAGTTAACATTTGTTTTCTGTGTTCCTCCTTTCCTCAATAAAATCTTTCATTGCCTTAGCCCTTTGGCCTTGGGTCCTCTTCTTATAGTTGTTAGTGTTCCTTTTGGGATTCTGTTATTGGATTGCTTAATCCTATTTATCTTGATATAGTTACTAGTTGCCTTTTTGGGCTGTGTGTATGTGTGAGTTAGTTAGATTTCTTTAAGTAGCTCATAGTTAAACAGTGTGATGTTCATTGCATACAGCTGCAGTCATAACAGATGGGTTCTCCTGACGCCAGCGGGCGGTCCTCGATTCGCCCAATTCCCAAGTTCAGTCCGGCCGGTTGTCGCTTTTTCCCTGACGCCAGTGCGACAGGGGTATAAAAGAACCAGCCAACGCCATGTTCTTCAGTCTTTCTTGCAGCAGTGCCTGAAGCAGAAGCAGTTTGCAAGTGCGGTCAGCCAGCTCCTGAGATTACGAAAATTTGGAAAACCAAGTCTTCTTAAAGCCAAGTACCCGCTAGAAACTTTTCTTGCCTCAGACCGATGTCAGACAAAGTTAATAATTGTATTTTGTGGGAAGCAAATACCGCATAAGATTTCATTCCCTCTGTATACCTTGTTTAGGCCCAGACCACACGCCTCGGTCTGTCACTGTTGTGCTACATTCAGCAAATGCACTATTAAGCCATACGGAGTTCTTCCAGCATTTTTTGGAAAGCTTTTAACTGTACCATGTCGCCGGATACTCTGACACTGGTTTTTGTCTAAAAAACGCAAAGACAAGGACCGACACTTCGAGGTCCGTGCCTCTACCAACACCACGCCGGGCCGACTACATGTGGTCCGGTTCTTAGTGAGGCGCCCACAGCCCCTGGACTACCGACGACACATCTTTGGCAGTGTCTCCTGTACCCGAGGTCGCAGGCTCCCTCGGCCCACACCACCGACCACAGATACCGAAGCCACTCTTGGAGTTGAAACACAGAATGTGGACAGGTCCACCTCCACTCAAGGTGTCTTCAGACCTTCCTCTTCTTTCTCCATCAAGGCTTTCACCAAGTCTAAAGCAACCATGCACCCTAAGAGACCAGTTACACAGGGCCCATCTCCAGGCCCCATGCCTAAGAGACAGTTGCTTAAAATAGCTGAGGATTAATTACTCTACTCAGAGGTTCTCAGCCACCTCCGGACAAAAGGCCCAGAGTGGAGGAAGATTCCCCCTCCTCTGATCAGGGATCCATTATTTCAGAACACTCTGATGATCAGGAACAGGCTTACTCTCCTTTTGAAGACTCTGATGCAGAGGAGTCTATTCCTTCTGTATCCCCCTGAGGATTTCTCATTTGGGAAACTTTGCATACCTTAGGGAACACGTCCACTGGGAAGGCCAGGATTATTCAGATTCCAAGAAAAGGCTCAGGGAAATTCTTTTGTTACCCCAGCACAGGCCTCTGGCTATACCTCCTGTCTTGGACATCCTAGATGATGTTTACTCGGAGGCCTGCCTTAACCCGGACTCTCTACCTCCAGCTCCAGTTAAGCCTGACAGGTACTACAGGGTTCCTGACTCACACCAATTTCTTTACAAAAGCCATGCTGCTGACCTAGAAACCATCTCACAGGGACCCAAGGGAGTTAAGGCTCATTGCCAAAAATCCATTGCCCTTAACTGTAACCTGCCCAAGCAGCAAAGACCTCTGAAGCTGAAACGCAAACAAACACCAATCACAACCAATGGTGTCACATAGTTTACAACACCAGTGTGCCACCCAGCAACAGCCCCTAAGGCAAGACAATGTACCCAACACTTTAGTCATAGGTGACTCTATAAAGCGGCACGCTGATGTCCCTCTCACCAGGTTGAATAAGGAGAAAATTACAGTCAGCTGCCTGTCAGGTGCCAGGATCCGCCACATAATGCATGCACTCAAGTCACTCCACAACAAGTACAAATATGACTCTGTCATTGTCCATGTTGGAGTGAATGACTTGAGACGTACCTCCCTGGACTACATGAAAAGAGACATGGAAGAGCTCTCGGATCATGTGGCCTCAGGTATGACCCTAGCCCTGAGTAGCATCCTGCCTCTCGCCCAGAATGATACCACAATATAAGGATAAAAATGATTGACTTCAACAATTGGCTAAACATGGTGTCATTCAAAGGGATCCAGTATCTGTCTGCCTGGGATGACATGATTGACAGACCACGATGCTTTGCCAGAGATGGTCTGCACCTGTCACCCTGGGATTCAGGTTACTGGCTAAGGCTCTTGCCACCCTATAGTGCCTTTTTAGGCAAACTTCAAAGGACAAAACCACCACCGTAACAGGTACAAGCATGCAAAATCTAAGGTAATGCTACTCAATGCTAGAAGTCTAAACCTCAAAATGCACTCTAGGCACTCCTAAAATGGAGAACATCGATATCTGTGCAGTAACTGAGACCTGGTTCAAGGCTCCAGAGAGCACCCCTGCAATACCAGGCTACAACTCTGACCACACTTTCTGGCCACCAAACCAGGACCAAACACTAAAGGTGGAAGAGTGTCAATATTCACCAAGGATATTCACACCACCAGGCTAGGCTGGGCCAACACAATGTGTCTGAAATTCTCCAAGTGCAACTAACACTAGGGTAAGATGCAATCCAAATTGTAGCTTGCTACAGATCCCACCATACCCCAAGATTCTCACTACACCTTTTCTAAACATACTGGAAAATATTAAGATAGAACCAAACACCCTAATACTGGGTGATTTTAACTACCCTGCCATTAACTGGGAAAACTACTCATGTCCCAACACTTTTTGCAAACGGTTCTTGGAATTCATAAATTCCAATGCCCTGGATCAGCTAATCCATAGTCCCACCAGGGCTCCAATATCCTAGACCTGGTCATTACCAACATGGGAAATCAATGCTCCCATACCTATGGTCACCCTCGTTAGTCAGGTCTGACCATAAGCTAATCACCCTTAACATCCACATCCCACCCCACCCCCCAGTAAAGAAACCACCATAAAAACTTCCAAAGCCAACTATGCTACTCATGTCAGAAGTAACAAACTTCATAACACCTATGCAGACGGGAACTGAAAGTTCAACTGCTGAATCCTACACTAAAGCACTGTCACGAGGCACATCCACTCATGCATGAATCGTGCCATCCCAAATAGAACCAAAATGCTCTCATCCAAAAAGAAGCCAATCTGGGTCCCCTGCCATAAACAAACTTTACAACAAAAGGAAGAAACTTTTGCAGAAAAGAGGAAAATCCCAGGATGCAAAAACTCCCTTACTACCTCAGTAAGAAACTGAGATGCCTCATAAAATCCTCCAAAGCTAGTTACGAAAATAAAATTGCCAAAGATTCCAAAGACAACCACAAAGCATTCTATAACTATGTCAAGAATCTAAATGGCAATGCTCAGATTCGCTCTGAGCTAAAACAGAATGGCATTAAATATACTGATCCAAAGGATATTGCCAATATCCTTGCAGATCGATTCAGTGCCAACTTCACCCCCCAAATGGCCCATCTCAATACCGGAAGATTGCCAAATTCCAGTAATAACGGCCACACAGGTACAAAACACACTCTAAAGCCAAGAATACAGCATCCATGTACCAGATGACATCCCGGCTGTGTACTACATGCACTACAATATGAACTGGCACCTCACCTAAGTGTCATGTTTAATCATAGCCTCACCTCAGGTTTCGTGCCCACTGAGTGGCGCAGAGCTACAGTTATCCCAGTCCACAAGGGGGATCCACCTTGGATCCCGGAAACTACCGTCCCATCAGTCTGACAAGCCTTATCTGCAAGGCCATGGAGCGTATTATCATGGAACTTATAAACAAAGACATTGGCAACCTTCAAACACTGACCCCACCCAGTTTGGGTTTGTGAAGGGCCGATCTTGTCTCCTGAACCTGATTGACTTCTGAATCAGTCTCCAGAGCCATGGACAAGGGTAAGGTGGTCCACACAGCCTATCTAGACCTTGCCAAGGCCTTTGATACCATCCCCACTCTGGAATCATAGATAAACTTACTAAGTGGCATTAATCCCTATGTCACCCAATGGAGTTTGCTAAATGGCTTAGTGATAGAACCCACACTGTAAAGTAGCCGACTCCAAATCCAGCTCCAGACAAGTGACAAGTGGAGTACCTCAGGGTTCAGTCCTGGGGCGGCTCTTGTTTGGCATCTACTTCTCTGAAGTACAGGTCAACACTAAGGGACTTGAGCTAACAAAGTTTGCAGATGACTGCAAACTGGGAGCCATTATTGAATCCCCAAATGATGTGGATACTCTACAAAGGGCCTTACAGAAACAGATGCTTGGTGCCAGAGCCATGGGCTCAAGCTCAATGCCAAGAAATGTATTGTTATTCCCACTGGGAAAAACATGTATCCATGAATTACCATATAGGTAGCAGTACACTAAACACAGAAAGTGTGATAAGAGACTTAGGGACACAGGTGGACAGTGAGTCTCACCTTCGATAACCACATCGCCACAACAGTCAGGAACTCCTTCTATGTGGCACACCTCATCACGAAGGGCTTTTCATCCAGAAAAAGAGGTCATTGTCCCACTGTACTCGTCCTCATTAGACCCATTATAGAATACAACGCCTCCCATTTGGTATGTACCTCTCAAGACATCTGCAACAACTGGAAAGGCCTCAGAAATACCTCACTAAAAGAATCACAGGCCCTAAAGCAGATGCCCCACGCTGACAGCCTTAAAAAACTCCAGCTATACTCTGTTGCATATCATCTACTCAGAGGCGATCTCTCTGCTTAACATACAAGGCCATGTCAAACCCAGAGCTGTTGGACATGCTACACTTAAAGAAATCCCAATCCCTCAGGCTACACGCTCCAGGATCTAAACCTTGTCATCACAATAAACAAAACATGCTGGAGGATAGGTTCCTGACCCAGAGACTCCCCAGACTCTGGAATAGATTGCCCATACATGTCAAGCAGAGTGCCTCTTTGGACCTCTTCAAGAGGACCTTGACAATTGGATTGGGAGAAAGGAAATTCACCCAGGGATCACGCCAGTCGCCCTGCTAGACAGGGGTCCAGGAAAGTAAATAATGTGGGAAGAAATAAGCTAGGGAATTGTTATGGCTAGGCTTGTATAGGCCCTAGGGCTGATAGCCTAGTACCAACTTATGAACCTTCTGAGAGATTCCAGATCCTTAGAAAGGTGGGGAAAAAGGTATATACTTCGACTACCTTAACCATGAGGGCCTTAAACTGTCAGTTTCATATGCTAAAATACCAACAGTTTCTATTATCTCAATTGAAAAGTAAAATGTCACAACCTGAACAACCAGACTTGGAAGGAGTTGCAGGATTTGATGCATAGTGCAGAACAAGTGGGTAAACATACCTTACAATGTGGTTTTGATGCTCTAGAGGCCTCATGTAGAGCTGCTGTTACAGGCTCAGTCATACGTAGGCATGCCTGGCTCAAGGAACAAGCCTTGCCTGATCATGTCAAAGCCAAGGATCGTACAGAGGCAGACAATGGCAAGCTCCTACACCAAGAGGTGGTGAGGACAACCCACAATCTTTCAGAAAGCAAACCCAATGACTTTCCCCTTTGCAGGCCAACCAGGTCTCCAAATGGCAGCCCCTTAGGAGGAAAGCTGGCACTATTCTCAAAAATTGGCATGTTGTCACAAAGGACAAATGGATTCTGGACATTATAAACAGAGGCTACAAATTCCACTTTCATACCCTTCCAAAATGAGAGGCATGCCAAAACTGCCACACAATCAAAGGGCAGAGGCACAAAAGCAAATTTCAGATCTTATAAACATGAAAGCTATTCAAGAGGTACCTACACACGAACAAGGTCAAGGTTTTTATTCCAGGCTATTTCTGGTGCCAAGGAAGGAAAAAGATTGGAGACCTATTTTGGATCTTTCCATCCTAAACACATTCCTACTACCAAAATTCAAGATGCTCACTCTACAGCAACTTCTTCCCATGCTGGGCAAGGAGTCTTGGCTGGTAACGTTGGACCTCAAGGAGGCATACCTGCATGTGCCAATCAGACAAAATGGTGCAGAAGATACCTCAGATTTCTTGCAAGTTCAACCCATTATCAATTCTCTGCATTGCCCTTTGGCTTATCTACTGCACCCAGAGTATTCACCTAAATGCCTGGCATCAGTAAATTGCCCACTGCAGACTCGCCAAGTGATACAAATATACTCCTTATTTGGACTGACTGCCTGATCCAAGCAGGACATGCAAGCACATTCTTCTGAAACATCTGGCTTATGTAATAATGTTATTAAACTCCTCTGGGATACATTGTACAGTCAACAAAGAGGAAATCAAGGCTAATAATTCTCGAAATATAACATTTTCCTGGTGCCAATTTTTGGACACAAACGCACAGAATGGCCTCCACTCTCACGCCAGAGATGCAGGGGCAACTAATTCAATATTTCAAAAACATCTGGCAAATTGCACCAGGCTGACTGCAAGGAAAAATCCAGTAGGCTCTGGGATTCATGGCATCTTGCATCTTGCTAATCCCATGTACAAAGCTGCATATGAGAAAATTACAATGGTACCTAAAAAACATATGGTCTCAACACAGCCACAGTTTTGGAAACAATAATACCACTACTTCCATGTCTGCAAAAAGAAATTTCTGTGGTGGGCTCAAGCACGTCAAGCAAACAGGTCTTCCTTCAGCAAAGCCTCAAGCAAATCTGTCATCACAACAGACGGACTGTTCGCCTGGGGGCACGATGACAGACCCCGGTATTCTAGGCAAATGGTCCCAAAAGAAAAGCACCTTCACATCAATAATCAAAAAGAAATGCTAGCAGTAATAAATGCTATTGTATGGCTTTCAAGGACCCTTCTACAATAGGTCAACTATTGATAAGAAACGGACAACACCACAGTTATGTGGTACATAAGCAAGCAGGGAGGAACACATTCTTATCCCCTATGCAGACTGGCCCATATCACTTTGGAACATGGCTATGGACTTTAAGTTAAATGGAACTGGTTAAGCACAGTACTTGCCAGGCAAGGAAAACACGCCAAGGGCAGACAACCTAAGCAGGAATATGCAATGATGATCCACACGAATGGATGTTGCATCCAAAAGTTTTTACAGAAATAATCCAAGAATGTATGGAAGGCCAGACATAGATCTCTTTGCCTCCCACAAAAATCATCAGTCTGACAAATTCTGCCTCGAGGACCTTCCACCCAAAGGCCTGGAGAGTGGACACTCTCTTCAGCTGAACATCCCAATGACAGTTTATGCCTTCCCGCCTTCCTCTGCTGCCTAAAGTCCTATTGAAGACCAGGAGCAGACAGACCAAAGATGATCCTCATTGCTCCGGACTGGCCAAGACAACACTGGTGCACCCACTCCTGAGGAGCCTGACTCATTCCCTCCATGGACCCTGCCTCTAATGCCTCCTCTTCAGACTCAGCACAGCTTCAAAACTCTTCACAGTCAGCTAAAAACACTCAATCTAGCCGCATGGAAGATTCCTTAGCATCATAGCAGGCCCTACTCTCCAAGGAGGTGCAGGATGTCATTTTGGAGGCCAGAAGGCCATCAACTAGAAAAGCTTACTCCGGCAAAGCTGGAAACGTTTTTGTGTCTGGAATGAGAAAAGGGCCAGAACCTGGAAAACTGAATTTACCTCAAATACTACAATATGTTGGCTGAACTACTTCAAGCAGTGGACTTTCGCTCTCCTCCATCAAATCCATGCCTCAGCCATTTCTGCAGAATACAACACTGATCCTCCTTATTCTCTCACCCTCTTATAAGACAGTTCCTCAGAGGGGCTAAGAATTTAAGACCTCCAAGGAAACAACCAATACCTGCTTGGGATTCTAAATTTAATTCTGGAAAACTTGGACTTCTCAGCTTTTGAGCCAGCTGCTTCATCAGATTTGCAATATTTGTCCTGAAAACAGCTTTCCTTCTGGCTATCACTTCAGCCTCAGAGTTTCAGAACTACAGGCCTCTCATGGCTGTCCAGCCTTTATCATCTTCCATCAGGACAGAGTTTCATTACTTAACCAACCCTTCCTTTATGCCTAAAAGTGTATCCAGGGTAGCTTTAAATCAGGCCATACATTTACCTACTTTTTATCCCAATCCTCAAAACAAATGGGAGAGATTACTACATTCCTTGGACATCCACAGGCCACTGCGTTATTATTTGGACAGAACAAAGTCTTTCAGAAAATCAGAACAGCTCTTTGTGGCCCATGTCTTGGTAGGAGCTCCAGGAAAGCCAATTTCCAAGCAGACAGTCTCAAAATGGATAGCCCACTGCATACGCTTTTTGCTATTCCTTTTCATGGCAAAACTGTTCCTACAGGCATTAGGAACTCACTCCACCATGGCCACACAGCCACCCTCTGCAGCCTTCCTCAGAGGAGTTCCTACCAAGGATATCTTGGAAGCAGGTGCCACTTGAGTTCTGTGCATACCTTCTCCAAACACTACAACCCACCATTATACTCCAAATCCTAGAGCAGGGTTGCATGCCACTGCAGTCTTGCAATTTGCATTTTGGCTCCTCCTGGTTCCACCTAGTGCCTACCCCCCCTTTCTTATCTCTTTGGGATTCTACCGCATCTGAAATATGACTGCAGCTGTATGCACGATGAACATAGTACAGTTTGTACCTACCATAAATGTAGATGTTCGAAAAGCAAGCTACCAGCTGCAGTCCGAAGTTCCTCCCTCCTCCTTCCCCTCTAGGGGTATTCTTTATAATGGTGTATTTGCTTGCAACTACTGTTTTTTTTTTATTATATTGCATTGCATTACTTCATAATTTTATAATATTGCCTTCCTTCTGGGGGCACCCGACATCTGGGGCAAGAAAAACTGAAGAACATGGGCGTCGGCTGGTTCTTTTTATACCCCGTCGCACTGATGTCAGGGAAGAAGCGCGACAACCGATGCCGGACCTGGACTTTGGAATTTGGCTTCGATCGAGGACTCCGCCTGACGGCAGGAGAACCCATCTGTTATGACTGCAGCTGTATTAGCACTTCGGAACATCTACATTATATGGTAGGTGGGCAAACTGTGCTTTTCCTTTTATATTTGGATTTGCCTGTGAAATGTCTGAAGAGAAGGAAAAACATCCAAAGTCTGGGTTTAAAAAAATGCCCAGATCATGGACAGAAAATGTCCATCATGGATGCCCATGTGCAGTTTGTTTTACTGTTTTGGGTGAGGTGCATCTGCAAAAAAGAGTCATGCAGTATCTGTCATTACCCTTTTCCTTCAGAGTGCTTTTGCAGAAAGGAAGAGGAAGTTAATTGATAGTGGTATTATCAAACACCCTTTTCAGCAGGCATTGTCTGACCAGGATGGGGCCAGCAAATCATCCAAATCTTCCTCTGAATCCAGGACTAAGAAAGGAAAAGTCAGAAAGTGTGGTGACTTGGGCTCCCACTGCCTTTAGAGCAGACAGTCTGTTCTTTTCAGAACCCGACACTGCTCTGGAACCGCTGTCGAAAAACTTCCATCAATTCTGCTCCAGTCTGCTCCCATCTGTTCACTCTTCCAGGTCTTTTGTCAGCCTGTCCGATCTGGGTATGGACCGCTGGTTCGAAAACTCTTAAAGGCACCATGTGGCCTAGCTAAATTGCTGTCTGCTCAGACCCAACCGGAGCTGAAGACTATTACTCCTGAATTGAAAAGGCAAAGAACCAAACTCCAGATGAAATAACCACGCTTGAAGTTGGGATATGTGAACGGCCAAAAACACACTGGTTATACACAAGCGGTACAATTGCATAAAAAACTTTAATCCTTCGATAGCTGAAGTAAGTAAGCTGCCTACAACCAATAACAGTTTCTTCATCAGACTCAATCTGCCTTGTGTTTCCTCCAGTCATCCTGCCGAGAGACCCAGAACCTCAGGTATTCTCCCACAGGGTGCCTCCCTGCTCTTCTGAGACCTCCAGAAGTTGCCCCCTGAAGATGTCCCCAGAAAGAGATTATGCAAGAGGAGGCATTTGGACTCCACATCTCCCATACATCGGACACTGGACTTGATGAATCAGAAGGGTCCCTAGATCCTCTCTTTGAGGACATCTCCTTATGCGGAGATTCTTTGAAATTTTTAGGCAGAGGGGTGATTGGCAGCTCCAAGAGCCCTCACTGAGGATGAGTTGCTGTTCTCCTGAAGGCGCTTTGGGGTCTCCAACCTTCCACCTCTTGGGGTATCTCCGCCTCTATGATGAGCTTATGTATGGATCTGGTCTCCTTTGTAGGGCGTGGGAGTCACCAGGAATCTACGGAACCTGTTCCTAGGGAGGCCTAATAAGGTTATTTCTGTCCCCGTGGATAAGTCCTTTTGACCGGCGGGAGTTCCTCACACGATGCTATGTTGGTGGCGGCAGCCACCAAAAAAGGAAATGTCTGAGACTTTCTCGCCTCTCCATCCTTTCTAACAGAGAATTTAGGATCGGCGGATAGATATGGGAAACGTTTTACGTTTAAAGTCTCAGAGACTTTGTCACCAGATCACTGAATTACTTGACACATTTTACCAGGACTGCAGATGAGATCTCCTTAAGGAGTTGGATGCTCTGCTCTTCAAGGTGCTGAGACACGAAAGTGTGTCCGACAAGATTGCCACTCTGTTAGCCTACTCTACCCTCAATTGGGAGGGTCAACTCGCTGCCCATGGGCTCTTATCTATATGCAGCTGATGGTTCAAGTAGAGCTGCAGGTACAGGAATTGTTCTTCGTGAGGCATGCATGGATGCCATTCTGTTCTTTCGGCTGAACCCCTTCCGGGTCCTCCTTTACTTAATAACACCCCATTTGATGGCTCATCTTTTGTTTGGGGCCAAAGGTAGTTGGAAGAAGACTCCTTTGACCAGGTGTGAGCAAGAGGGAAAGACTGTCTGCTGCCTGAGTCCATTTTTCCACCCCCACTTGACCCTTTCCTAAAGGTCAGAGGGGAGGAAAGATGTGGTTCTGGAAAGCCTGCAAGGAGCCTTCAAGACACATGGGAGGAGCCCTCCCAGATGCAGAGGAGGGGTTGAGAATACGGAAGATGCCGCCGCCTCGCGGCAGAGGGGGTCCGCAGAACACCATTGTGGGTGTCAGGAGATCACTTCTCTTGGTCAGTCCTACCAGCTTCCCTGAAGGGAGGCTCTGGCTGTCCTACCCTGGAGGCAGTCGGGGTCGCTTTGTCATTAAAATCACCCAGAAGTAACACCCAGAAGTTTTGGCTAAATGTAACATAAAACAGACATTTGGGGTACTGCAAGTATCATTTCCAGAGGGTATTTTATACCGCTCTTCTTCCACCCAGCCCCTTCCCATCGCTAAGAAAATCCTGGACGCTCCACCCAGTCACATGGGGACAGACGCAATAGTACATTTATCATGCCTAATTGTTAAAAAGAGTCATCCAGCCAGTCCCGCAGACCAAACAGGATTCGAACTTACTTCCAAGATTCTTTTTTGGTTCCAAAGAAAACAGGGGACTGAAACCCATTTTGGATCTTAGCAGACTAATTTGTGAGAAAAGAGAAGATGTTATGTGATCCTATCTCGCCTACATTCTGACTGATGGTTCGGAGTCGATCCTCGGTTCACCTCGGCACGCTATGCCAAAGAGCCAAGTCTCTCATTGGCTGAGCTTACTATATCCCAGGATGCACCACTACCAGTCCCCAGATCTGCTTGTCACAACAAGCTGCTAAGACGCGGGTCTCGAAATATTGAGCTAAGTAGTGCTTTTTCACTTACTCCGTCAGAATTTTCTAAATTCAACAAAAAGCTGTTTTAACAGCTATCTTGCCTTTTGAGTTTGAGTGAGCATTTCTGTAAAGTTTTGTGTAGTGAATGCGCTGGTTCTGATCAGAGGTCTCTTTGAGTTTAAGGCCTTCTGTCAGCTCATATTGTTTTAATGTCCCTTTTATTTAGGGGGCTGTTCACCCTTTGGTTATTCTTACTTATTGTAGACAGCCTTGTTTTAAAAAAAAAAAAAAAAAAAAAAAGAAGAAGAAAGAGAAGAAATTTTTTCTGTCATTGTTAGTGTGTTTGGTTTTGGCTAAGTTATTAATTTAATTGGTTGCCATTATGCCACAGGCTCCTAGGGCCTCAGGATTTAAAAGTGCACTCATGCAGAAGTTTCAAGATGTCGATCACAGATGCATCACTGTGCCTGTTTTGGGCGCCCAAACATTTGCAGAAGTCCCAGCTTTCCTCAGGGCCTCCAAGAGAGGAAAATAAACTTATATTGGAAAAGGCCTTTTATTAACCCCTCATCTCGAAGAGGCATTAGCTTCCTCTCCTTCTCCCGTTAAAGAAAAAGGGCATCGGCTCAATTGTCCGTCGGAACCCACCGCCAAAAACATAGGCAGGCTTTCCTTCGGGTTTCCGACGTGATTCCCTGAGCCGAGATGAACGAAATTGCCTTTCGATGTTTTCCAGCCTCGACTCTCTGGGTCTGGAGCCGCCGCCTGGGCATCGAGAGGCGGGTTATCTTCATCGGCCCAGTACTTTCGATCTCGGGAGTCGTGGATGAAGGTTGTCCGCCAGACACTTCCTCCCTCGGGCGCCAGTCTCTTCGCACCGATGGAAATTGGTTTGGACATTCCTTCGGGCGCCGATAATCAGAGTCGACCAAGCCAGTCCCCAGTCCCTGAGCCGCTGGAAAGGCCTACCAGACCATTCGGTCCCCTTCCAGGTCATCATGACGTCAGATTCGACATAGACAGGGTGCTCCAAAGACTGTTCCAGTCCCCAGTTCAGAAATTTGTTTTGGCCCGACCCAATTGGCTTCGGAGCCGTTAGCCTACTCCATTGCCATTCTTCCTCCGACCGCGCTCCGTCGGAGCAGGTGCTGATGGAGCCAGTAGAGATCCTAGGTCGGCTCCGGCCCCTTACCCAACCCCCGCCTTCGGGTCCGAAGTTTAGTACGCTGACTTCTTCGGGCCGGACCCGGGTGACGCTTTCGGGATTCAATGCTGCTGTCTGAGCCTCCTCTGCAAGCTCGGCCATGGGATTCTCTTGGCTCATCATGGCCTGGGACCGGACCTCCTGCAGGATTCTGGGGTCCGGCTTCAGAGCTATGAGCAGTGCCTGGCCAGTCTCTTCGCCATCTCACGGCTTTACCGCACCTTCCTGCATGGAGACTGGGTCTTGGTGTTCCCTGTCTCAGGCAGCGGAGCCCTGCCTGAGGTTACCCCCACTGGGGGTTCCCTCCTCCTGAGGGTCTTCTTCGGAGCGCCTCGAGTGAGCCCCATGAAGAGATCGCAAAAGAGGAAGCATCGGACTCCCCGGCGAGTCTCTTTAAGATCGGACACTTATCTTGATGGATGCGGAGGGTCCCTAAGTCGCCCTCGGATGATGTCTCATTTGCAGACATTCTAGAGATCCTACAACGAGGCGGCTAATCTCCAAACCCCTCCGCTGATGAGTCGGTGTTCTCAAGGCCTGGGCTCAGCCTCCGCCTCCTGGGTGTCTCCGCCCGGGACGAGCTCCTGGATTTGGTTTGTCAGAGGGCGTGGGAACATCCAGATACTGTGGAACCAGTGCCTTCTCGCCTAACAAATTTTTGTCTGCCCCACTCCGAGGAGGGGAGTTCTAACGAAGGCGGGCCAGATGCTATGGTGGTATCTGCTACCCAGCAGGATCGCAGAGGTTTAACGTCCGTCCATCCCCTAATAAGGAGTTCAGGAGCATGGACCAGCACGGGTTTTAATTCCCGACTTCAGCTGCCTTTACTCTGAGGTCCCCGTGAATTATTTGCACATTTCACCAGACTACAGAGGGATTCCGGTCAAGGAGCTCCCAGGACTCCCCTCAGGTAACTCCATCACTGAGCAGCCAGCCCAGTCGTGTTAGCTCCTCAGTTGGCTATCCTTACCTCTGGCTTCTAACCTCGGGTCCACAGAGGCTCATTTCATATGCGGCCGGGCGGGCGGCAGAGCGCAGGCACAGGCGCGTGGGTTTCACGGAGATGCCTGGTCTGCTTAGTCATTTCTTCATGGAGGCCTCTTCAAGTCTCTCGTCGACGCCTCCCTTGATAACCTCTTTGTTCAAAGCAAAGACACTCTTACCTGGCCAGAGCAGAGCACATTATTATTCCACTCCTTCGGCCCATCCTGCCAAAAGAGGAGGGAAGATGTGGTCTCGCAAATCACAGAAATTCTTTTCCCCAATAGCAGGAAGATTCCTCCAGAGAGGCAGGAGATCAAAATTTTTCTGGGAGATCATTCCAGAGGCGCAGAGCTCCCCGCAACACTGGAGATCTCCAGTCCTTTCAGGCCTTTCAGCCCCAAGACACCCATGAGATTGCCCGGCTGTGCTGTTCGAGCCAGTTGCGCCGCTTTGCCAAGCACCCAAAGCCTGGGAGGCGCCACTGGGCACAGATGGGTGCTTCGGATTGCCGCCGGAGGTTACACCATTCCTCTTCCACACACTCACTCCCCACCGGCCCAAAAAAAAAATCCCGGACCCACCACCCAGTCAAAGGAAATTGCAGCCAGAAGCCCCAAAAGCCAGAAAGGAGTCATCCAACCTGTCCTGATTAGATCGGATCCGGGAAATTACTGCTGTTCTTTTTAGTGCCAAAAGACAGGGGACCCAGACTCATTTTGGATCTCAGCAACTAAACCAGTCCGTCATAGTCCAAGTTCAATGGTCACTTTACAATCCATTCTCCCATTGTGTTGGAGAAAGATGTTTGGATGTCTATATTCCCAAGGACGCCTATTATCACATACCAATGCATCAGGCGTCCAGGAGGTATCTGCGCTCAGCCTGGGAGACAGTCATTTCCAATTTGTGCACTGCCCTTTGGTCTCACCACAGCCCCCAGGGTGTTCACTAAGTTTTTTGGCAGTAGTGACTGCTCACCTGAGGAGTCTCTCGATTCCGGGTGTTTCCTTATCTGGACGACTGGCTCCTGACTGCCAGCCTCACTCAGGCATCAGCCACTAGGAGAACTTGCTAAGCCACCATCTCCCTGGGTGTTTCTGGGAATTACATTCAACTGGTCAAAGTTCGCCCTTGCTGCCTCTCAGCGCATAAAATTCATAGGAGCAGAGATAGACTCAAATTAATGCGATCTTCCTTCCCACCTAAAGGATGCAACATTACAAAATCAGGTCCGAGCCCTGCCTTCTAAGATCCAAAGCCCAGCCAGGATGGTCCTGCAACTTCTAGGTTCACGTCTGCCACGCCCTCCTAGTCCTCTGGCAAGGTTGCAGCCATGAGGATTCTCCAGTGGCTAGTTATCGACACAATGGTCCTTTCAAGATCTCCCTCAATCATCACATTACGTTGATTACAGAAACGCGTGCAAACGGGACCATTGGTGGCTTCTGCCATCCAATCTGAATCAGGGAAGACCTTGTTATACCCTTCTCCGTGGCCACCTTGACTACGGATGCCTCCCAGACGGGTGGGGGCGATTGTCTGGCAGGTTGTCTAAGGTTCCTGGCTCTAAATCCAAACATCTCCATATCGTTCGTGTTGAAAATGAGGGCTGTTCTTCTGTCCTTACAAGCCTTCACAAGTTTCTCCTCAAGGCATTATCGCCATCCACACAGACAACATGTCGGGTAGTCAGTATCTGAACAAACAAGGAGGGACCAGATCTACCCCTTTGCAGAGAGGCTATGAGGGTGGGAAGGCAGTGGCTACTTCAAGCGCTCCTGGTAGCCACCCACATTCCAGGCAAATCCAATGTATTGGCAGACAGACTGAGCAGGGCTATTCTCTCCCTCACGTAGTGGTCTCTGATCCAAACAGTAGCAGCCCAGATTTTCTAAAGATGGGGGGATTCCTGTTGGCGACCTGTTTGCAACACCACGTAAAACACTTAAGTGCAAAGGTTCTTTTTTTCCTTGACCCCGTGGTCAAGGGAGACAGCTACGGATTTAGTCCAACCTTGGCCAACAGACTGTTTTTATGCTTTCCTCCGATTCCACTCCTCCCCAAAGTCATCCAGAAAGCTTCCCAATTGGGGTCCACAAATGATTCTAATTAATTCACATTGGCCTCATCAGGTATGGTCTTCGCCCACAGAATGTATTCTGACGGTCCTTGGTTCTTGGACCCACCTGACCTTCTGGTTCATCAGTCGGGACAACAGCACCAGTCCCTTCACATTTCTAAATTAACAGCTTGGCTCCTTCACTCCGACTATAGTCAGAAATCACACCTTGGGACCCGGAAGTTATTCACATTTTTATCTTCAGCCCACAAACCCACCATACTAAGAAGTTGTATCACAGCAGTGAAGAGGTTTGCTATCTGGGCTCAACTCAGAGGATTAGACCCTATTACTGCCCCGATAACAGAGGTCTTGAAATCTTTAACATCCTTGTTTAATCAGGATCTTCAGTCTCTACTATTAAAGTCCAATTAGCAGCTATCTCCAAATTTCACGATTCCACAGACCCACCGCTGATGAGCAGCAGATTATGTAAAACTTTCATGAAAGGTGCCGTGCTTTGCGACCCCCAGTTTTTTTCATCCTGCGCCTCCGTGGATCTTGACTTGGTACTTCAGTTTTAACATCTTTCCTTTGAACCGGGTTGCTACATGTGGAGTTGAAATATCTGTCTTGAAACTGCCCTGAACAGTAATTACCTCTGCAAGAAGAGTTTCAGAAATTCAAGCCTCATTTATCAAACCTTAATTTTATTTGATTTTTCAAGCAAAGATAGAGTAGTATCACTTAGACCCAACCCATCCTTTGTCCTTAAAAGCTTGTTTCCCACCTCTGTCTCCTACCACCTTTAGAGCTACCAGTTTTCTTCCAAAATTTTCAAAACAAAGCCGGAATACACTCTTCCATAATATTGATGTTCACAGGCACTGTGCTTTTTATCTAGATCGACTCAGCAAATTCGGAAAACAGATCAATTGTTGTGTCCTTTCAGATAATAAATTGCAAATCCATCAATAAAAGCTACTATTGCCAAATGGACTAGAGATTGTATAACTCAAGCTTTGTCCTCTTCAACAAGCAACTTTACAACATCTGTCAAAGCTCACTCTACTAGAGCTTGGTGGTTACCCTATTGCATTCCATTCCAAGCTCGCTATTTCTGAAATTTGTGCTGCGGCTACATGGTCCAACCCAAGACATTTTCATTTCCCACTATAAATTGATGTGGTATCTAAAGGACGAGCATCATTTGGTTCCACGGTACTCAGGAGTGTTTTCCAGTGAGCCACCCAGGATTTAGGTGCTAGGACGCTTGTCCCATCAGTCAGAATGCAGGCGCAGATAGATCACATACCACTTTTAGTTTATGCATCACCCATAACTTCAGATGTTTGGGATCCATCTCGCCCACATTCCTAATACCCACCCTCCTTCCCCGCCTTGGAGAGATCAAAGATTGAACGGTTTGAGTTCACTGTTTTATCTTGCATCATCTGTCAATGTTATATAAGCAGTGCATGGCGCAGGTGCATGTATGACAAAACTTAGATCTGGGACTGGTGGTGGTGCATCCTGGGATATAGTGGCTCAGCCAATAAGAGACTTCGCTTCTTGGCATAAAGGCAGCTTTGAAGTCGGAGCCGAGATCGCCCGAACCCATCAGTCAGAATGTGTAGGCTAGATGATCCCAAACATCTTGAAGTTATGGGTGAGTACATAACTAAAAGTTCAATGGTCATGCTACAGTCCATACTCCCATTTTTAGGAAGGGACAATTGGATGTGCTTGATCGATCTTAAGGATGCGCACTATCACATAAAGATGGCCAGGTCATCGAGAGTCACCCATTTCTGGCTGAGACCATCATTATCATGTTCCGAGCTCTGCCCTTTGGTTTCACTACAGCCCCCGAGTGTTCACCAAGTGCATGGCAGTAGTCACGCCCACCTGAGGCATCTAGGATCCCAAGTGTTTTGATTTGCCATTGGCCTCACCTCCACCACCAGGCATCAACTTCTTCTGGCGAGAGAGACTACTCTGACACTGAGATTGGCTAGGCATTACAGTCAATCTCGAAAAGTCTGCCTTGTTGCCATCACCGCAGCATATCATTTTATAGGGCAGAATTAGACCCATCAACCACCACTCTTTGTCTTCCACCAGAAAAGATTTGTGTTCTTCGCTAACACATCATGTCCCTGTTATCAAGGAACAGAGCACCAGCTGTAGAGGTATTGAAAGTACTAGGATTGATGGCAGCAGCAATTCAAGTAATCCCATTAGCAAGGATACATATGAGAATCCTTCAATGAAGTTTCTTTTTCTACTTAAATGGTCTTGCCAAGAACTTCCAATGAGTCACATGATCCTGATAACGAATTCCTGCAAGAAGGATCTTCAGTGGTGGTTGACGCCCTCATGTCACAACAGGACGCCCCTTCGCTACCCTCCAGCGTTGCCACCAGACTACGTGACGCTTTCCCCGTAGGGGTGCGGGGGCTTTTCAGAAAAAGACTACCCAAGGCAATATGAACTGATCAAGAATCACATCTGCATATTAATGTCCCTAGATGGGAGCAGTACTTCTAGCGTTGCAATACTTTCTGTGACTCTTCCTCTAGGGACAATTGCAATACAGACAGACAACATGTCAGTGGTCTATACCTGAATGCCAAGCATGGACCAAGTCTTATCCCTTTTGCCGAGAAGCCCCTCAGAAAGGCAGTGGGCAGTGTCATCCTAGCTGCCTAGTTAGCAACGACATCCCAGGCAACATGCATCATAGCAGAGACAGACTGAGCAGTGCAATTTTATTGTTCTACCTAATGGTCCCTCAAACAAGAGATTGCAGTAGACAGGATTTTCTGTAAATGTAACAGTTCCTGCCACCTGTCACATTATATCAATAATAATGCAGAAGCTTATTATCTCTGATTCCAAGCCAGGTCACCCCGAGGGATGTTCTTGTCCATGATTCGCCCCCAGGCAGCCCCACGCATTTCCACCAATTCCCTGATACCCAGATTCTTACAGAAAGCAAAGTCGCTGGGACGGACGCATCATCCTTATAGCACCATTGGCCCTCCTGCAGATTTGGTTTCTGTTTCTTACCATCACATTTGAAGACTCCATGGATCCTGGACCCAGTTCCGGACTTGACACACATCCGGCTAGATCTTCATCCATCATTGCAGACTGAAGCTAACTGCTGCTTGATGCCCCACCCCTCACACAGCTAGCTTTATAATATTTCCCATGACACTAGTCACTGTTGGCTTCCCATAAACTCTAAACACTCAGAAAAAATTGTATCAAGTAAGTGGAAGAGATTTTCTCCATTTGGCTTCTTCCATAACATTGACCCTTACCATGCCATTGTCTTCTATTTTACAATTCTTGACAGAAAATTTCAACAAAGGAGCACAAGCATGGCAAGCAGTAATAATTAGTTGCTATATCTAATTTGTATCTAGCAATCGATGAATTGAATATTCTGGTTCACCAATTGTTCAAGGCTTTTCTAAAGGTTCTTTCATGAGCTCCAGAAGACACCTTACTGTCCTCCTGGAATTTGAATTTTATGTTCTCAAGACTATTCTTCCTCCCTTTGAGCCTGCATCATCTTGTGGAACTAAAATTTCTATTAGAAAACTATTTCCTAGTAGCCATCATTTCAGCCCGCAGAGTGTCAGAGCCCAAGCCCTATCCATCAAGCCCCCCATGCTGATACAGAGTAATTCTTAGACAAATCCATCCTTTTTGCCTAAAGTATGTTCTGAGATTGGGCACAGCAAACACCAAACTTGCAACGTAACAAGGATGTCCAGGTCACCAGGAGAAGCCAACAGTCTTTCAGCTACAAATACTTGCACCAAAATTTATTTGCGATGTGACCTGATACAAAACCAATTTATTGCCACAGATGACCTAGGTTGTCAGAGAACTTCATCAGATAACCAACATCAAGTAACTCATTCCTTAAATACACCGCTACTCTATTACATCATGTAACTGTAATTGAATCAATAAAATCAATTACCTTTAAACACACAGTGTAAAATGTTCTGAGATTAACATTAATCAAGTCACTGAGTTGCCCGTTTTCTTCCTAATCACACCAACAAATTGGAATATATGTTGCACAAACTCGATGTTCACAGACAACTTAGATTTTATTTAGACAGAACAAAAGACATTAGGAATCAGATCAGCTGTTTGTGTCTTTCTGAGGCCAGGAAAGGTAAACCAGTTGCCAAAACAACCCTGTCTAAGTGGCTGTTGGATTGTATCACTTACACATATTCTTGTCTAGTAAGGTGAAGGCTCATTCAACCAGAGCAGTTTCTACTTCTTCATTTAGCCTTCAAGCCAAATTACCTTTGGACAACATCTTGCAGCAGCCACATGGTCTAAACCTCACACTTTTATAACTCATTACAAAGTGGATAAGGCCTCCAGGGACAGGGCTTCATTTGGTTCTCTCTAAAGAGTGTACTTCCGTGAGCCACCCAAGATCAGGGTGCTAGGCGACTACTCATCAGTGAAGAATGAACAGATTGAACAACTTCACATAAAGTAGTTGTGTACTCACCATAACGGTCCATATGAGTTTTCATCCGCCTCATTCCGTCCTCCCTCCTTCCCCTTCTGGCTGGCAGTTGACCTGGAGGCTGTCATCATCGGTTTTCAATGTGTCTTCATTCCTAGGCAGAATAATTATTGTACTTCTATAAGAGCAGCAAACAAGATCTGAGGTAATTCCAGCAGTGCATCGAGAGTTGGGTGTCAAGCTACTGGAGAACTTTGAGATTGCTAGTCGGCTATGTCGAGTCGTGGATTCAACTCATCAGTGGAGAATGAGGGCGAGATGGAACAACTCACATGGAACATTATGGTAAGTACATAACTTTTTTATTTTCCATGCTGACAGGGTTTCCCTCAGGACTAACCCATCCTTTATGCCTAAGGTGGTGTCCACTGTGGCTCTAAACCAATCCATCCATTTGCCAACCTTCTTCCTTAACCCTCAGAATAAAGGGGAAGGGATCCTGCACTCCTTGGACGTGCACAGACAGCTCAGGGTTCTACCTTGACAGAAAATCTGACCAGCTGCTAGTCAACTTTGCTACAGGGGCAGAGGGTAAGGCCATTTCAAAGCAAACTATTTCCAGATGGATAGCACACTGCATCCATTTCTGCTACAAGCACCATGGAAAACCTACCACATAGAGGGGATCATACCACATTCACTTCCACATCTACAGCATTTCTCAGGGGAGTTCCTACCAGGGACATTCTGGAAGCTGCTACCTGGAGTTCTGTACACACCTTCACCAAGTATTACCACTTACCAATTTTTTTCTAAATCCAGAGCTGGATTTGCTACAGCAGTCTTGCAAGGCCTACTAGCCCACCCTAACACTTCTTGACTGCCTTCACCCTCCCTCAGCTTTGGGAATCAACCCAAGTGTGATGACTGCAACAGTGAAACACGAAGAGCATACAGTTGTGTACACTTACCATAAATGTAGATGTTCGAGTGTATTCACTGTTGCAGTCCTGGTTCCTCCTCCAGCCCCTGGCTTTCTCTGTCTTTCACCTCTCCTCTCTATGGCCATTCCCAATGGCTTTGGTATTACTTTTACTGGTGGTGTTCCCCACCATACTAGCTTCCTATTTGTGGGCTCCTAACATTTGGAGCAAGAAAACTGATGTAATGACATCTGCTACCTGTTTTATACCCTGACAACCTGGCGTCTGGAAGAAGCTCCGATGCAGAAATCCTAAGACTTTGGTATTCGGCCGACTGGGGCTACCTGCAGGAAGTGTGATGACTGTAACAGTGAGTACACTCGAACAGCTACATAAATGGTAAGTGTACACAACTGTACTTTCTTAAAGAAGGTCTCTTTTTCCATGAAGCAAGCACTCAGTGGTTTAATTATTTTATTGTTGCTGCACTTCTGTTAGTTTGAATTTGTTTGTGTGATGTATATAAGAAAATGGGTTTTAGTATGATTTTAAGCACTGAAAAGAGTTTTATCTCTAAAGCTTTGCTGTTAAACTTATTTTACATCACTTTGCGACTTCCTTTTGCTTTTTATTCTTGGACTGTTTTGTTTGGAACTTTGTAATGGGTGTTTACCAGTTTTGTTTTTTTTTTTTTTTTAACTGGGGACAGTATTGGCAGGTCTTGCTGCTTGCCAGAGGAAAGAGTGGGTTTCCAGACGTGTGTGTGTGTGTGTGTGGGTGATATAAAAAACATGAAAAGATGTGTGACAACCATTTATTCACTGTTTTTTTTGATAACAGGGAGGTGGGTGTCCTTTGGACCTTTGGGAGGGGAGGGAAAAATGTATGGTAGTTAGGCTGACCACTGGCTTCCAGGGCAAGAAAGCTCAAGTGTTATTCCTGCAACAGTGAAGACACTCTAACATCTACATTTATAGTAAGAAGGCACACCTGTGCTTTCTCCCACACATTGATGGCCAGGAAAGATCCATCCCATTGTCCTGTTCAAGCAGGTGAACCTTCTGACACAAGGATAGGATACCTTAGTACACCCAAGACTTGAGACTCAGTGTGGCAGCCTGGAAGAGTTAACCATGTTACCCTTTGGGCATTTAATGCCAAAGGCATGCAGTCAATCTTGAGGGAGGCCAGTAAACTAAGTACTAGAATGTCCTATATGGCAAAATGGATAGGATTCTCCATATGGGAGCCAAACCATGGCATACATGGATAAACCATATGTCCTGGGCAACTGTGGTTTGATTAGTGTCTTGGATGTCTGAGATGCTAGCAGGGAGAGAGATAAAGATGCCCATTGTGGGGTGCATTCATTTATACAGTCCTTGCAGGGAGACATGGGTCACAGAGGTAGCCCTTGGATGTAATAGATTAATGCATTCCCCTGTGTAAGCTTTCAATTTCACGATATTCACAATATGTGGCTGTAGGAGAGACTGGTAGACTCTGTGATGGACAGGGGCATGGGGGGTTTCTTGCATCTCAGGATTCTAAAAAAATCCAGTTGTGCCAGTATGGGATCTGAATTTTATTTTGATGAAACTGATCCTACCACCCTTTGAAACAGCAAGTTCAGGCCACATGGTTCCTCTTGTAAGACTGCTGTTTCTGATGAGTGTCACCTCAGCAAAAAAAATCTCAAGATTACTTTACAGGCATCCATGTGTAAGGAGCCGTTTGGTCTTCCATACAGATAGTGTTACCTTGTGTACCGGTCCTCATTCATGGCAAAGTTTGTGAAAGAAGTGGCCAGTATTTTTCTCAAAATCACAAAACAAAGGGGAAGAATCTATCATTCTGTAGATATACATAGAGAATTAAGATATAGAATGAACAAAGGCCTACATGAATGGCTTAACAGCTTTTTGTATCATATGAATAAAACAAAATGCATTGCCCATTTCAAAGATTTCACTACTCCTTGGACACAGCTACCACAGGAGCCTACCAGAAAGGTGTATTGGCAAATATATCTTGAATGCTGCTACCCAGTTAACTTGCCATAGTTTCCAAGCTCCATAGGCTAAGCATGATGTCTATTGCTAGAGAAGGGTTTGCTGCAACAGTCCTGAATGATATATTGCACTTCTCATCCACATGGCTGACAATGACCCAAGAAACTAGTACTGAAAGCTTTTGGAAGACTTCCTTGAAGTTGTAACTGTAGTGATAGTTCACAAGTAGGCAGTACATTTGTGTCCTCAATTTGCCATAGTTGTAGATGCTTGAATATAGTCACTGAAGTATGTTTCCCACCCTACATCCCTCTTAACAGCTGGGAGATGAAGACCATAATGGAGGTCCACATAATCTTCCTCCCTTTTCTTCTTACCAAGACTCTTTCCACAAAGGGCAAGCGTCCAGTCTGGTGGACCCCAGCCATTAACAAACTTTACAATAAGAGGAGAAAGCTATTACATGATAGAACAAAATCCATAAAGGGAAGTCACCTGATCATTATTAGTAAAAAATACGAGCACTCATAAAATCCAACTAAGGCCAATTTTGAGAGAAAAATTGCCATGGATTCAAAGGACAATCATAAGGCCTTTTTCAGCTATGTTAGGAACCTGGGTGGAAACTCACAGATATGCTCAGAATTAGTCCAAAATGATACAAAAATCACTGAACCCACAGACATTGCCAACATACTGGCAGACAGGTTCAGTGCAAACTTCACCCGCCTCTCCCCGGTAAAGGAGAGATAACTGTCCCAGCCGAGTGTAGCCTCCCGGACATCTCAAATGCGCGGGTGAAGCTGCTCTCTGTAAAGCTAAAAACACAGCATCAATGGGACGGATGGTGTCCCCGGCTGTGTGCTACACGAGCTAAATGAGGAATTAAACCCGCACATAAGGCAGCTGTTTAATCTCAGCCTTACCACAGGATCGTGCCCAAGGAGTGGCGTCACGGCAACTGTGGTCCCACTCCACAAAGGTGGCGCCTCACGGACCCTGGTAATTACCGCCCCATAAGCAACAAGTCTAGTCTGCAAAGCTATGGAGAGGATCATAATGGAGCTCATAAACAAAGATATAGGGGACTTGCAGACATTGGACCCGACCCAGTTTAGCTTTGTCAAGGGAAGATCATGCCTTTTGAACTTGGTGCGACTTCTTGAAATAGTCACCAAGGCCATTGATGAGGAAAGGCAGTCCATACAGCCTACCTTGACCTTGCAAAGGCTTCGACACAATACCCCTCGGGTATTGTAGAAAAACTTACCAGCTTAAATGTAAACCCATATGTCACAAGATGGGTTGCAAACTGAACTTAAGGAGAGAACCCACAGGGTTAGAGTTGCTGGCGCTGTGTCAGACTCCAAGCGGTCACAAGTGGTGTCCCACAGGGCTCGGTCCTTGGACCCTATTGTTTGGCATCTACTTCTCAGAAGTACAGGCCAACATGGGAGGACTTTGGCTGACAAAGTTTGCAGATGACTGCAAACTGGAAGCCATAGTGGAAAGTGCATCCGGACACTGATATCCTTCAGAAGGGACTCACGGAAACAGATAGCTGGTGCCAGAGCCATGGCCTGAAGTTAAGCGCCAAAATGTATAGTCATACCCTTCGGGAAAAACAAAGGTAACCCCAAGCTACCATATAGGTGGCAATCCACTAAGCACAGAAGAGGTTATCAGGGACCTGGGGACCCAGGTTGACAGTGGCCTTTCTTTTGACACTCACATTGCTAAAGTGGTTAGAAGGACCTTCTACATTGCCCACCTGATCATGAAGGATTCACATCCAGATCTAGTGAGGTCATTGTTCCCCTGTGCTCTTCACTTATCAGACCAATGATGAAGTACAATGCCCCATTCGGGATGTATCTCACCCGACATCTGCAGCATTTGGAGAGTGCCCAAAAGTTCCTCACCAAAGGATAAAGGGACTCCAAAATCTGTGATATGCTGCCAGATTGAAGAAACTCCAGCTCTATTCAGTCGCATACCGTCTGCTCAGAGGTGACATGTGCCTGACATACAAGGCCATGTCCAACCCGGAATTAATGGACATGCTCCACCTCAAAAATCCAAATCCACCAAAACCACTAGAGCAGCGACTTAAACCTTATACGGATATAAATAGGGCGTGCTGGAGGGATAGATTTATCACTCAGAGACTCCCTATGCTGTGGAATAAAATCCCGGTCCATGTGAGGCAGAGCACCTCGCTGACTCTGTTCAAGAGAAATCTAGACCTGTGGATGGGAGATCGTAGGTTTACCCCGGGAATCATCTCTGGGTCACTGCTGGACAGAGGCACAACAAACTAATGGGCACAGTATTTTTTCATATAAGGGGTGGCGTAAGCCACAATAATTTGGGCTAGGCTTATAAATGCCTTAGGGCAGATAGCCTAGTATAAACCTATGAACCTATGAACCTATGTATGCTACAGAAGGACCGCAGGGTCCCATACCTGACACCACTGGCATCTTCTCCTACTGGGCCTTCTACTCTACATGTGGAGCGTCAAGTTCTGAGGATTGTGTGTGCAGACAACATATTCAAGGCCCCTGGTTTATGGCCTTGCGTGTGACGTCCCACGCAGCTGCAACAGCCAAGCTGAAGCTTTTGTATTGGAGCCGATGTACAAGTTGACTGAGGGCAGGAAATCCCATAACTAGAATACTGCAACATGGAAGAGGAGGACATTTATGGTTATGGTAAGATTTTACATAACTATTCTTTATTTATTCTTATTTTATTATTTTATTTGACATTTGTTTACTGGGGAAGTCCGACTGGGCTAGTAGCCCATTTTTCAGCGGAAACCGTGGGAGAAAAGCTCCACATTTAGACAGTCAACAGTAAACAAAAGTACAGCTTTAACATAAACAATCTAAGACATATACCGAATTGACAGTTGCATGATGATCAGCCGTAAAAACATTTCGTTTTTACAGAGGTTGGTAGCTCAGAAAGAACTAGGAACGTATAAAAATCAGTTTACAAAAATCAAATATCATTCTACAGAAGAAGTTTCTAAACAGCAGTAAGCAAGATGAAAGAATCACAATGTTCAAAAAGTTTTGGATGCAAGTATTTTCACATTCATAGTATAGTTTATGTGGTCTTTCCAAGATCCATAAATATCTAGCTAAACCCCAGTGAGACCAATTGTTTCGGGCTCTGGGTGGGTAACACAGTTCATGTCCATTTTTCTGGAAAAAAAACTTGAAACCTTGCTTGAAGTTTGTTAAAAGTTATATTAAAGACACTATACTTTATTATGCAGTTACATAAATGGCAACTAAACAACGAAGCTGAATCTGTGACAGATAAATTCATAGAAAATAGTGTGTGTAACACTAGGTGTAAACCCTCTATATACTGTCATACTTAGCGACTGTGGAGTTGAAGCTGTTACACACCATCTATGTACGTACACAGACAAGACTAGCTCTTGAGTAGAAGCTCTCTTTGTTCTATTAGAACTTATTTAATGTAATAATATATTTTTGTATGATAAAATCCTATACCATCGGGTGAAAGGAGTGGCAGTGGGTATAGCCATTGCCAACACTTGTGCTAGCTAATCTTACACTTTCCATCTGGGAAGATGAGAATATATTCTGTGACACTAGTGCTTTTGTTAGAAACGTAAAGTCTTTTAAGCACTTTGTGGATGATGTTTTGTTAGTGTGGCAGGGCAGTATTGAAATCTTTGAATATTTTTTTTTTTACATATACTGATTCTACTACCTTCTTGAAGTTTAAACCTAGATCTGATGTTGTCCATCTCATTCCATTAACCTGAGGAACTCTGTTCCGACCCTTGGAACTGACCATCCGCCTTCTCACAGCTCAAGAATCCAAACTTGAGCTCCTCCTACCTACCCACAATGCCACATTCCCCCCACACTACCTCAGATCTCGTTTGCAGCATGTGGTGATTAGCAGCGAGTTCTGCTTGAGCTTCTCCATAGTGTTTTTTTCTTTTGGGTGAGTTTATCTAATTTTTTGGCTTTTCTCCTACCCTTCTGTCTAGTCCTGTGGGTCTCTGTCAGGCTTTTTCTAGTTAAAAAAAAAAAAAATTTTTTTTTCCTGTTTGGCCCACTTTTTCCTTTCTTCTCCTTTGGCTTTCCTTTTCTGTGGCTGATCAGAAGCCCTTGGGGTTCAAGAAACGCACTTTTCTGTGGGCGGAAGATTCCTTTTATTTGATGCCTATGGGGAGTGCTTCTATTGGCTGGGTCCTCTCCATTTGGAAGCCCCTTGTGAGATATGCAGGGCTTTTCACCTCTGAGCTCTGGCTGATAGGAGATGCAAAATCATTTTAAAGGGTTTGCTTCCTCCTTCCACCACCTCGGGGGCTCCTTCCTCATCAGGGGCTCAACCCCCGACTAAGAAGCCCAAAGATATCCAGGAGTCCAGAGACCATCACCCATGTGGTCCTTTCGGAACCTCCACAGAAGAACCGACCCGCTTGGCTCTGAGCTCTCACACCTCCTCCTCTCCTTTTCCGAAGCTACAGAGCTGAGTGATGCTCCTCTGGCGTCTGCTCTGGCTGTGCCAGAGCCAGGGTCTTCTGTGCTTATACCTCCTAAAAGATCTTCGCTCTGTTCCCCTCCCTCCCTCTCTGGCTTTATCTAGGTCTTCCCAGAGCCTGCCCTCTAGGGATGTGGGTAAACTCATGAGGCAGTTCCTCGAGACACAGATCAAGATTGGGCTCGTCTCCACCCCATCCACGTCTGGTTCCATGAGGCTCTTCCCATTCCAGCCGGTAGCGGTTTCTGAGTTGGTCCTGTTGGGTCCTGGTGCTTGGGGTGTCGGAGCTGATAGAAATTTTTTCTTCACCTCAGTCATTCTCCCCAACTTGCTTGGAGCCATAGCATCGAGTTAGGCTCCGGGGGGTTGACTTCAACTCAGAAGGTTTTGGAGTTGTCTCTTCCCCTGGGGCCTAGGCCTTTGACAGCTCAGCTCCAGCTCCCCCCTCAGAGCGGGAGGCCCGTTCATTCCGGGAGGTGTCTGCTCCAGTGGTTTCAGCCCTGGTGGGACTGTTTCAGGTCGTTTGGAGTCCTTCCGCATTCAAGGTGATGGAGCGGTTTCTCTGTGTTCTAAGAGACCCTCAGCACCTACCGCAACTGAACCTTCCTGGTCCTACTCTGGAACTGTGCCCGAGACCTGTGAGCTAACACGTGGGCAGCCGGTCCTAGAAAGCCTCCACATTGTTCCCTCAGTGGATCCCCAAGCTTCTTCTGACACATCCCTGGAGCAACCCCCCCCCCCCCGAGGAGTTCCCTAGGAAGAGACCGTGTAAAAGGAGGCACGTGGATTCCCCTATTGAATCCCTCACCATGGATACCACCTTCGAAGAAGGTGAAGGGTCTCCCAAATCTCCACTAGAAGAGGTCTCCTTTGGAGACATCCTTGAAATCCTTCACCAGAAGGGTGGGATGGTCCTCCAAAACCCCTTCCCCGGAGAAGTCAGTGTTGTTGGAAGCTTTCGGGGCTGGCCCATCTACCTCCTGGGTGTTCCCCCGGCCCAACCTGCTAATCCAGCTGGTGTCGAGGGCTTGGAAGGAACTGGACACAGTAGAACCCATCCCCAAGTGTACTGATAAAATTTTGAGTGGCCTAGTTGACAAACAGTTTTGATATAAAAGAATCCTGGTAGATGCCTTGGTTGTGGCAGCAGCCACCAAGAAGGAGCTTGCTCAGGAGAGCTCTTCTGTTCATCTCCTGTCCAGAGAATCCCGGGCTCTGGACTGATATGGTAATAGGATCTACACCTCATCTACCTTTGCTCTTTGGGCGTTGAACTACCTCGCCCACTTTACCCAGCTACAAAGGGATTTAGTTAAGGAATTTTCTAGCTCAGACCCTGGGTGTGTATTTTTCGAGTGGGAGTCTGTTTCCTCTAGTTTGGCCGCCCTACATTCCGTAGCTAATGCTTCACCAAGGCTTATCTGTCACTCTGTGGAGGGTACATCTAGGGTGGCCAGTTCTGGCAAAGCTATTAGGTGTCATGCCTGGATGAGGTTGTGCGATTTTGAAGAGCCTTTCGAGCAGTCTGTCATTAATGCCATCTTTGATGGCTCCACCTTGTTCGGGCCAGTGGTGTGTGACACCTTGACCCAGAGTGAGAAAGATAGTAAGACCCTGTCTGCCGTCGGGATCAGTTTTTCTGCTGCACAGCTGACCTTTTCTAGGACCCAGCGTGGCAGTAAGAAAACAAGGCTTCTGAATTCGCAGGGCCCTTTCCAGGGCACTCAGACTTTTCCCCCAGGGACAAGAGGGGGTTATAGTCAGAATGGTAGATGCCGCCTGCGCTGCTGTGGGGGTCTGCAAAATCAAGGCTCGTGGGAACCTTCCACAGACCAACCTTTCCTGTGGTCCTGAAGGGTTTTCCCGACTGCTCTCCTCTGGAAGCAGTCGGGGGGGAGGATTTTGCTTGCACCCAGAAGCCTGGGAGGCTATCACACATGAGAAATGGGTGCTAAGGATCTTATCCAGAGGATACTCCATTCCCTTTTCCGACATCCCCAAACAAAAGTTTCACCTCCCCAATGTTCCACCGAGTCAGAGGGAAGAAGCTGCCTAAGGTATAGTTATAGTTACTTCATAAAAGAGTCCTACAAAAGGCTCCCCCCGATCAAGTTGTATCGGGCATTTACTCCATATTCTTTTTAGTACCCAAAAAGATGGGACCTGTGGCCAATACTGAATCTCGCATACTTGAAAGTCACTGAAGCACACCAAATTCAGGATGGTCACAATTCAGTCCATCTTACCCAAACTAAAGATGGGCGATTGGATGTGGCTCTACAGACCAAGGATGTGTACTACAATATCAAGATGGACAGATGCTCCAGGTCCTTTCTACATTTCAGGCTGGGAAACCGTCACTACCAGATGTTCTCCGTGTTTCACTGTTGCAGTCATCACACTTGGGTTATCTGCCTGCAGGTAGCCGTCAGTTGGCCCGAATACCAGAGTCTTGGAATTTCTGCATCAGATGATGTCACCTCTTCCATGACGTCTGGGGTATAAAACATGCAGTTGACGCCATTACATCAGCTTTTGTTGCCGCGCTGGAGCCCGACCCAGAAGCAGTTCGCAAGTGCTGGTCGGCCGCTACCTGAAAGTTTCGTTTTTTGAGTTTCAAACCTGAAGTCTTCTAAAAATAAGTACCCCTTTGGTGATCCTTTATTCTTGCTCTAACCGATGTCAGAAAAAGTTAACAATTGTTTTGCCTGTGGAAAGCAAATACCTCAAAGAGATTTTCATTCTTATTGCGTCACCTGTTTAGGCCCAGACCATGACGTTCCTCTCCGTCGGTTTTGTGCCTTGTTCAACGCCCAAACTATTTGTCAGGCTATTTTTTTCACTAAATTCTTTCGCTCTCATTCTCTGTATTCTAAAATGGCTTTGTTAAGCCATCCAGCTGCCTGTCTTTTGAAAAAATGAGACAGACAGCATAGATCCAAAACTGCCGACGACGCTTCCGTTAAGCTAGTCACAGTCCGCTGGTACTCAGGTGCTTTCGCAGCCACTGAGACCCATTCAGAGTCTGGTATGCCGCGAGATGTTTCTTCGACTATGGAACCTGTGGCTGTCTCTACCTTGGATGGGTCCGGAGCCGCTGTGCATGCACCTGCTTCTGAGGGTGTATTCAGACCTTCCGATGTTCGTATTAAACAGACTACTTCTTTTTTGACTAAAACTACCGAATTTCTCATGTCCAGAGTTCGCACTGCGCCTAGGAAACAGATGACCAAAGCGCATTCTCAAGCTCCCATGCCTCAGAAACAAATGCTTGGAATGGCTGAAGACCTTATTACTTTAATTAGGGGAAGCCAGCTTTCCCCCTCTAAAAGACCCAAAAAGAAAATAATTGATTTTCCTTCTGATTCTACAGACCATGTGTCCGATGACTTACCCCACTGATTACCAGGACATGCCCTTATCCACCTATGAGGATTCAGATACAGAGGATTCCATTCCCTCTGCCTCCCCTCCAGAGGACTTTTCTTTCGGTGAAACCTTGCATACCCTAAGAGAGCATTTCCGCTGGGAATGCCAGGACTACCCTCAGTCCAAAAAGAGACTCAGGGAATTTTTAGACTTGCCTTAGCACAGGCCTCTAGCTATCTAGCTATACCCCCTGTCCTGGATATTGTAGATGATGTCTTCATGGAATCGAGTCTTACCCCTGATACTTTACCTCCAGCTCCTAGAAAGCCCGACAGTTACTACAGAGTACCTGACTCTTACAAATATCTCTTTAAAAATCCTACTGCAGATCCAGAGACCATTTTCCAGGGTCCTAAAGGTGTTAAGGCTACTACAGCCAAAAACCCTACCCCTTCAGACAGGGATTCTAGGGATTTAGACAAATGGGGTAAGAAGGTATATACCTGTGCAACTCTTGCCATCAGGGCTTTAAATTGCCAGTTTCACATGTTGAAGTACCAGCAGCATATTATGGAACTAATTAAACAAAAAAAATTTGTTGATTCCTGATTGTGCAGAAAATAAACATTTACAAGAGTTAATGCATTCTGCAAACCAAGTTGGTAAACCTACTTTGCAGTGTGGTTTTGATGCCTTAGAAGCATATTGTAGGGCTGCTGTCACTGGGTATGTTCTGAGAAGGCATGCTTGGCTGAAGGAACAAATCTTGGCAGACCATGTCAAAACAAAATTACTAGATGCTCCATTAAACCAAGAAAGTTTGTTTGGCACAAAAGCAGAAGTTCTTAAAAAGATGGAGAAAAAAGCTAAATCTATGCAAACTGTTAAAGATTTCTTACAGGTACAGCCACCTAGATTCAGTAGGCATTGGCCTTCAAAAAAATGGTCATTTCCAGTCCTTCCTAGGCCTTCTCAGTCCAAACCCAGGGGCAGCAGACCACAAAGACTACAGTCTCTGGGTATGCACAGATCTAAACAATGGAGTGCTCCCACCTCAAAAACTGGGAGTGGTAGGCCACTCTCTTATGGAAAAAAGTTCACAATGACTTGTCCACCATCCTTCCCAGCCATGCCCAAGTACTTGCACCCCTAGGAGGAAAACTTAGCCCTGCATGCAAAAAACTGGGAATACATTACCCAGGACCAATGGGTCTTAAACATTGTATCCCAGGGATACAGATTCTACTTCCACTCGCTGCCAACCCCAAGCGGATTGCTAGACGTTCCTCCAAACCAGTGGGCAGAGGCCCAAAAGCAAGTACTTTCTCTTTTCTGTGTCAGGGCTATTCATCCTGTTCAAACAGAGCAAAGGAGACATGGTTTCTACTCCAGTCAGTTTCTGGTGCCCAGAAAAGAGAACTCTTGGTGCCCTATTCTGGATCTGTCAATTCTCAACACCTTCCTGGTGGTACCAAAGTTCAAAATGCTTACACTCCCAACAGCTACTTCGTATGCTAGCCAAGGATTCCTGGCTGGTCACCCTAGACTTAAAAAAAAGCTTTTCTGCACATCCCTGTAAGGGAATCTTGCAGGAAATATCTAAGTTTCGGGGAAGGCTCTATGCACCATCAGATGTTCGTGTTTCACTGTTGCAGTCATTACTCTTGGGTTATCCTGCTGGCAGGCTATCCTCAGTCGGCCAGAATTCCAAAGTCTAGTTTCCGCATCGGTTGCTGTCGCCTCTTCCCTGACGTCAGTGCGCCAGGGGTATAAAAGATGCAGCCGACGCCATTTTCTTCAGTCTTTCTTGACGTGCGGTGCCCGAAGCAAAAGCAGTTCGCAAGTGCCAGTCGGCCGACTCCTGAGATTTTCAAATCCGAATTTCAGAACCGAAGTCTTCATTAACGCTAAGTACCCCGTTGGGGAAACCTTTTTCTTGCTCCAGACCGATGTCAGAAAAAGTTAACAGTTGTATTTCTTGTGGGAAGCAAATACCTCATAAGGATTTTCACTCTTACTGTATTCCTTGCCTAGGCCCTGATAACGTCACTAGCTGTCGGTTTTGTGCTAGATTTAACCAACTCACTATCAAGCGTCTGTTCGATTTTGCATTTCATTACTTTGGCCAAAGATTTAATTATATTATGCCGTCGGACCAGCCGACAACCGGTGTTTACAAAAAACGCAAAGACAAGGAAAAGGATATGCATCCGAGGTCCAAAACCGACGACGAAGCCTCTGCTAGGCCTGTCGCCGGTTCTCAGTGAGGCGCTTTTGCAGCCCCTGGCGCTCGCTACCTCAGAGCCACAGGCTGCTTCCGACTCCCACATGGAGCCGACTGGGCCTCTGGAAACTCAAGGTATTGAACACTTGGAAATCATTCCCTCAGATGGGTCCAGAGCCGCTGAGCAGGCATCGGCTTTTGTGGGTGTCTTCAGACCTACACAACTATATATTAATCCATCTTCAGCTTCAAAGACTAAAGCAGCTCTAAAGACAAAGAAACAAGTACAGCATTCTCCTTCTCAGACTTCCATGCCTAAAAAACAGATGCTCAAAATGGCCGAAGACCTAATTAGTTTGATCAGGGGCCTCCCATCCCTCTCCTGATAAGCGGCCTAGGCAAGATATAGAGTAAGATTCTTCTGATCAGGTTTCTATTTCCTCTGATTCCTCTTCTGAACAGGATTACTCCATGCTTCCCTATGAGGATTCTGATGCTGAAGAAATCCATTCCTTCAGATGTCCTTCAAGAATGCAACTGCAGTCATAACATATGGGATGTCCTTCATGGATGCATCTGCAGTCATAACAACTGGGTTGTCCTGTCGTCAGGCAGCCCTTCGGTCGTCCGGATTCCAAAGTCTGGGTCCGGCTTCGGCTGGTGTTGCACTTCACCCGACGTCATCTCTGCTGATCTTCGGGTATAAAGGCATCAGCCGACGCCATTTTCCTCAGTCTTTCTTGCCGCGTGGCGCTCGAAGCAGAAGCTGTTCGCAAGTGCCGGTCGGTCAGATCCAGAGATTACTACTACCGAATACTACTTCGAAGACTTCTAAAAGCTAAGTACCCCGTTGGGGACTCTTTCTTGCCTCAGCCGATGTCAGAAAGTCAATAACTGTTTAACTTGTGGGAAACAAATACCTCATAAAGATTTCCACTCTTACTGTTTGCCTTGTTTAGGCCCAGACCACGACGTAGCAGCCTGTTCGGCCTGTGCTTCCTTCAACCGACGAAGGCTTAGGCGTCGGTCGGAGTTTGCTGAACAGTTTTTCGGCTCAGATTTTGCGTACATTATGCCGTCGGATCCTCCGACTACCCAAATTGTTAAAAAACGCAAAGAAAAAGACCGACACTCGCGGTCCGCGGTTTCGGCCGAAACCACGGGTAAGCAAACCGCGAGTGTGTCGGTTTCGGCGAAACCGAAAACTGATCAAAATACAGCCGAATCAATGACTACTACTGAGGTTTCTGCCACTTTACTTGAAACTGCCTCAGAAATTTTACCTACAACTGTGGTTACTAGTGACTTATCAGACACCATCCCTTTGGATGTCTCAACCCCAGCACATGGTGCTGCTAGGCCTCCTGCAGCCATGTCTATTAAGGCCTTTGCCAGGGCTAAAGCAGACAAATCTACTAAATCAGTGCCTGTTAAACCCCCCTCAACCAGGCCCACTTCTAGTTCACAAATGCTTACTCTGGCAGAAGATTTAATATCCTTAATTAGGGGATCTCAATCTCACCCAGACAGGGCCTCTCAACCCCCAGAAAAGAGACCTAGAGCAGATCCCCCCGAGCCTGTCTCCTCTGATGATTCTGCGGATGACTCAGATATTACAGACCAGCCAGAGGCTCCTTTTTCCAATTATGAAGACTCCGATGCTGAAGAATCCATACCAGCTGCCTCTCCACCAGAGGAATTCTCCTTTGGGGAAACCTTACATGCCATGAGAGAACAATTCCAATGGCAGCAACAGGATTTCTCAGATTCCAGAAAAAGACTTAGAACTTTTCTGCACTTACCACAACATAGGCCCTTAGCTATACCTCCTGTCCTTCCTGTTGTGGACGATGCATTCAATGATGTCTGCACTGCACCTGATTCCTTACCTCCAGCCCCTGCCAAACCAGATAGATTTTACAGGGTGCCAGACACTCATCACCACCTATACAAGGCCCCACTGGCAGACCCCGAAACTATATCCCAGGGGCCTAAGGCAGTAGTCTCGACCACAGCAAAAAATCCTATTCCTTCTGAAAGGGAATCCAGGTCTTTAGACAGGTGGGGCAAAACAGTTTACACCTCTACTACTCTCTCAGCTAGAGCTTTAAACTGTCAGTTTCACATGATACAATACCAAGAGTTTATGTTGGATCAGTTAACTAAAAAGCTATCCTCTGATGACTCTATAGATAAGAAATATGTATTAGAAATGGTAAATAACATACAACAGGTTAGTAACCATTCTTTAAAATGTGGCTATGATGCACTGGAGGCTTCATTTAGATCAGCCATGACTGGCACAGTGATAAGAAGACATGCATGGTTGAAGGAACAGGCCTTACCGGATCATGTTAAAGCTAAGTTATTGGATGCTCCTATGGATAAGGCCAGTTTGTTTGGAACATCTGCCCAGCAGGTAATGAAGAAAATGGAAGAAAAGGCAAAATCTGTACAAACGGTTAAAGATTTCTTACAGGTTCAGCCCCCAAGGTTTAGCAGGAACTGGCCTGCCAAAAATTGGTCCTTTCCTGACTCCACAAGATCCCAAAGGGGCAGGAATAGACGTTCTAGAGGCAGAAATCAATCCAGAGGGGGTGCCTACAGAGGACGACAGTGGCAAGGTAATAACAGAGGCACAGACACAGCCACTACCACTGCAACAGGACAATCACAATGACTTGACTCTAACTCCGCCTACCAGGGAACAAATAGCAGCACCATTAGGCGGAAAATTAGCTTTATTTTCGAAAAATTGGCACAATGTCACAAAAGACAAGTGGATTTTGCAAACTATAGACCAAGGTTACCGGTTCCACTTCCACACTTTACCAGTCAAAAGAGGAATGCCAAACCTGCCTCCAAATCAAAAAAAAGAAGCTCTACAGCAGATAATGCAATTAACAAAGATGAGAGCTGTGGAAAGAGTACCAATAACAGAACAAGGCAAAGGATTCTACTCCAGACTATTCCTAGTTCCAAGAAAAGAAAAAAGTTGGAGACCTATTCTCGACCTGTCCATCTTAAACACATACATCATTGTCCCAAAATTCAAAATGCTGACCCTACAGCAACTTCTTCCCATGCTGGGCAAGGAGTGTTGGCTGGTAACTCTAGATCTCAAGGAGGCATACCTGCACGTCACCATTCGACCAAATTGCAGAAGATACCTCAGATTTCTTGCAGGATCAGAGCACTATCAATTCTCAGCATTGCCCTTTGGCTTATCTTCTGCGCCCAGAGTATTCACAAAATGCCTGGCATCAGTAATCGCCCACTGCAGACTACAGGGAATCCAAATTTATCCATACCTGGACGACTGCCTGCTACAAGCGGACAACAAAAGCAAGCTGACAACAGATTTGCAAAGGGTCATTTACTTGCTACAAGCCCTGGGATACACAGTCAATTTTCAAAAGTCAAGGCTGATACCATCCAAAACAAGGACATTCTTGGGCGCGGAATTGGACACAGTAAAACAAGTGGCATTCCTAACTGCAGAAAAACAAAAAGAACTCCCTCTTTACTTCTTGGCACTAACAAAACAGAACAAGCTAACAGCAAGAAAAGTTCTGCAGGCCTTGGGCTTCATGGCATCATGCATAATCTTGGTCCCACATGCCAGACTGCATATGAGAAAACTACAGTGGTACCTAAAGAATTTATGGTCCCAACACAGGCACAGCCTAGAAGCAGAAATACCACTAATCCCATGCCTAAAACAGGAGTTCCTATGGTGGGCTCAAACATGCCAGACAAACCCAGGCCTACCCTTTCACAACTTTCGAGCAAGCCAAACCATCACAACAGACGCCTCAGACCTAGGATGGGGGGCTCACATGCTGGACAAATGTGTACAGGGATTGTGGACTCAGGACCAGCTCCACCTGCACATCAACCAAAAAGAAATGCTGGCAGCTCTAAAGACAAAGAAACAATTCAGACCATTCTCGTACCGACTCTAGCAGACATATTAACCAGAATGCTCATGGATGCTCCCAAACACGGATTACACCGGTCACCATCACCAATCCACAAAGAAATGGGGAATGCACAAAGGAGATATCCCCTCTTCGCCCTCCTCATCAACTCTCAATCACCAGCTGACCACCCACCCACTGGCATTTCATGGAAGGTGGATTCGCCGCAGCTGGAAAGTGAAGCAGCATATGCATTATGCATTCCCACCTCTTCCCTTGATACACAAGGTATTACTAAAAAGGAAGGAGGAACGATAGCGGATATAGTGATAGTTCAACTGGACAACCACTGGTACGGGTACCTTGAGGGACATGTCTCGAACAACAAAATGTAGTCAATACCCCTGATGCCTTTTGATCAGAACAAACACAACATCAGCATCACATCCAAAAACCTAAAAACTTAACAACTGGCTGCATGAACATCATAGCAGCAACTAATCCAGATCTTTCCCAAAGGGTTAAAGACGTTATCTTGAAGCCCCAGACCTTCAACAACAAAAAGGAATGCAGGGAAAATGGAAAAGGTTTGTCATTTGCTTCTCAGACTGTCCATGCCTCCATCAAGATACATGCATCAGCTATTTCAGCAGACCTCATGATCCACGGTTTGTTCATCCCTCCTGATAAGAGGCCTAGGCAAGATACAGAGTATGATTCTTCTGATCAGGTTTCTATTTCCACTGATTCCTCTTCTGAACAGGATTACTCCATGCTTCCCTATGAGGATTCTGATGCTGAATAATCAATTCCTTCAGCCTCTCCTCCTGAGGATTCGAAATTACTGAAAAAGTGGAGAAACCCTGCATACCATGAGGGAGCATTTCCACTGGGAGAGCCAAGATTATTCTGAATCTAAGAAAAGGTTCAGAGACTTTCTGCTACTTCCTCAGCACAGACCCCTTGCTATTCCACCTGTTCTGGACATTGTAGATGATGTATTTTCAGAGTCTGGCCTATCCCCTGACTCTTTACCCCCTGCACCTGCTAAGCCAGACAGACACTACAGGGTCCCGGATTCTCATAAATTCCTATATAAAAACCCCGCTGCTGACCCAGAAACTATATCTCAGGGTCCCAAAGGGGTTAAAGCTTCCACTGCAAAAAACCCTGTCCCCTCTGATAGGGATTCTAGGGGTCTAGACAGATGGGGGAAAAAAGTCTACACTTCTGCTACCCTGGCTGTAAGGGCCTTAAATTGTCAGTTTCATATGCTTAAATATCAGCAATATTTAAAGTCACTGCTTAAACAGAAAATGTTGACAAATACTGAATGTTCAGAGAACAAGGAATTGCAGGATTTATTGCATGCAGCTGAACAAGTGGGAAAGCATACTTTGCAATGTGGTTATGATTCACTGGAGGCCTCTTGCAGGGCCACTGTTAACAGGTTCTGTTATTAGGAGGCATACTTGGTTAAAAGAACAGAATCTGCTTGATCATGTTAAAGCAAAATTATTAGATGCACCATTACAGCATGATGCTTTGTTTGGTACTAAATCAGAAGAGGTGTTGAAAAAAATGGATGATAAAGCAAAATCCATGCCAGACAGTCAAGGATTTCTTACAGGTGCAGCCACCCAGGTTTAGCAGGAACTGGCCCTCTAAACATTGGTCCTTTCCAGTGTCAGACAGACCACAAAGAGGCAGATACAGGCGTCCCAGAGGCAGATCTCAGCCCCAAGGCTCATACAGGCCTAAACAGTGGGATGCTCCTGCCTCCAAAAGCGGAGAAGACCAATCACAACCTTACAGGAAACAGTCCCAATGACTTTCCTCTACCAGATCCAAGCACTTTTCATTTGGCAGCCCCCTTAGGGGGAAAACTAGCACTTTTTTCATCAAATTGGCAAATGGTTTCCCCAAGACAAATGGGTCATGAACATAGTGTCCCAAGGCTACAGGTTCCATTTTGACACCCTACCAAGGTCAAAAGGTATGCCAGACCTGCCACACAGTCAATGGGCAGAGGCACAAAAACAAATTACAGCCCTCATGGACATGAGGGCCATTCAGCAAGTACCACAACAAGAGCAGGGGCAAGGATTTTACTCCAGACTCTTTCTAGTACCCAGAAAGGACAAAACATGGAGACCAATACTGGACCTGTCTATACTAAATAAGTTTCTGGAAGTTCCAAAATTCAAGATGTTGACTCTACAGCAGCTACTGCCCATGCTGGGCAAGAAGACTTGGCTCGTAACTTTGGACCTAAAAGAGGCATACCTGCATGTCCCAATCAGACAATCTTGCAGAAGATACCTCAGATTCATAGCTGGCTCAGTGCATTACCAATTCTCTGCACTGCCCTTTGGCTTATCTACTGCGCCCAGGGTCTTCACAAAATGCCTGGCACCAGTAATTGCGTTTTGCAGACAAAAAGGAATTCAAATATATCCCTACTTGGGCGACTGACTAATTCAAGCAGAGAACAAAGACATTCTTCTGAAGCATCTGGTGTTTGTAAAAAAAAGATTACTAATTGGCCTAGGGTACACAGTAAACGAAAAGAAATCAAAACTAGTGCCCTCTCAAGAGATAATATTCCTGGGTGCAAGCTTAAATACAACTGCCCATATGGCTTATCTCACGCCAAACAAACAAAAGCAACTGACTACTTACTTCAAGAAATTGGCAACAAAAACCCACTTATCTGCAAGGAAAATCCTGCAGGCCTTGGGTTTCATGGCATCTTGCATTCTACTAATTCCATATGCCAGACTGCATATGAGGAAACTGCAATGGTATCTAAAAAGTGTTTGGACTCCGCATTGCCACAGCCTGGAGACAGTAATTGCACTTATTCCCTGCCTGCAACAGAAGTTTCGATGGTGGGCAGAAGCCTGTCACCACAACAAGGGTCTGCCATTCAGATTACCCACAGCCAGGCAGACACTGACAACAGATGCATCAGATTATGCCTGGAGGGCCCATATGGCAGGAAAATGTATTCAGGGCACATGGCCTGCAAACCAGATGCATCTTCACATCAATCAAAAAGAGATGCTAGCTGTTCAGAATGCCCTGACAGCTTTCAAGGACCTGCTTCATCCAGGACAGTTACTGGTAAAGACAGACAACACTACGGTCATGTGGTACATAAACAAGCAGGGAGGTACACATTCCTTCCCCCTCTGCAGACCAGCATTGACCTTATGGGACACAGCATTGGCTTTTCAAGTTCACCTGCAAGCACAATTCCTGCCAGGAAAAACAAATACTCTGGCAGACGAACTAAGCAGAAACCTCGTGGATCCCCACAAATGGCAACTGGATCCACAAGTCTTCAGCATGATAATAAGGAAATGGGAATGCCCAGACCTAGATCTATTTGCCTCCCCTCACAACTGCCAATTGCGGAGATTTTGCACAAGGATTTATCACAAGCAAGCATGGAAAGTGGACGCCCTATCCTTCAGCTGGAAAAATCTAATGGTATATGCTTTTACCCCACTGCCTCTCCTTCCCAGGGTACTCCTAAAGGTCAGACGAGAGAAGCCAAAACTGATACTGATTGCACCAGACTGGCCACGCCAGCACTGGTACCCAATCCTAAAGAGCTTGTCTTAAGGTCCAGCATGGATATTGCCTCAGACTTCTCACTTACTGACCCAACAAAACAATCAGATCCTGCACAGCCAACTCAGGACCTTAAATCTGGCAGCATGGCGGATAATGTAGCCATTCAGAACACTCCTCTTTCAAAAGCTGTTATGGATGTTATCTTGGAGGCCAGGAGGCCCAGTACCAGAAAATCTTATGCAGAAAAATGGAAGAGATTCTGTGCTTGGAACCAGGAACAAAGCAGTGACACTTGTGTACCAAATATCCCTCAGATTTTACAATACCTAACTGAGATGCTGAACAAAGGCCTTTCTTTCTCATCAATTAAGATTCATGCCTCTGCCATTTCAGCCCATTACAATACGGAACCACCTATCTTTTCTCATCCTTTAATAAGGCAGTACCTCAGAGGGGCCAAAAACATTAGACCTCCAAGGAGAGAACCAATTCCGGCCTGGGACCTCAATTATGTTTTGGAAAAACTTACACTGCCTCCTTTCGAGCCAGCATCAACCACAGATATAAAATTCTTATCCTGGAAAACAGCTCTGCTCCTAGCAATAACCTCTGCAAGGCAAGTCTCGGAGTTACAAGCACTCATGGCTGTGGAACCTTTAATCATTTTTCATCCAGACAGGGTTTCTCTGAGGACAAACCCTAACATTTATGCCTAAGGTGGTGTCCAGCGTGGCCCTTAACCAAACCATTCACTTGCCTACCTTTTATCCTAATCCACAGAACAAGGGTGATAAAATTCTGCATTCCTTGGACATTCACAGGCAGTTACGCTTCTACTTGGACAGAACTAAAGCTTTCAGAAAGACTGAGCAACTTTGTGTCATATGCTGCAAGATCACAAGGAAAGGCTATCTCAAAATAGACTATTTTTAAATGGATAGGCCGTTGTATCCGTTTCTGCTATTTTCAACATGGCAAACCAGTGCCTAAGGGCATTAGGCCTCATTCCACCAGAGCAGCAGCCTTCCTCAGAGGAGTACCAACCAAAGATGTATTAGAGGCTGCAACTTGGAGTTCAGTGCACACCTTCACAAAGCACTACCACTTTACCTCTATACTCTAAGTCCAGAGCAGGCTTTGCCACTGCAGTTCTGCAGGGCCTCATAGCCTCTCCTAACCCTGTTTAGCCCAGCCGTCCTTCCTCAGCTTTGGGATTCAACCCAAGAGATATGACTGCAACAGTGACACACGATGAACATAGTACCATAAATGTAGATGTTCGAGTGTATTCACTGTTGCAGTCCAGGTTACCCACCCACCATCCCCCTTTTTCTTTGCTGGGACTTGTCTGCACTTCTCTATCCTATACAACCTATTTGGTGTATTTGCTTGTAGATGAAGGAAATGTTATTTTTGTGCATGCATTTTTTATTGGCATATTTTTCAGCCTTCCAATTTGGGGGCACCTGACATTTGGGGCAAGAAAAACTGAAGAAAGTGGCGTCTGCTGCATCTTTTATTCCCCTGGCGCACTGACGTCAGGGAAGAGGCGACAGCAACTGACGCCAGACCTAGACTTTGGAATTCTGGCTGACTGAGGGTAGCCTGCCAGCAGGATAACCCAAGAGTAATGACTGCAACAGTGAATACACTTGAACATCTACATTTATGGTAGGTACACAACTGTACTTTCTCTGCACTTCACTTTGGCTTATCTACTGTGCCCAGGGTATTCACAAAGTGCCTTGCTCCAGCCATTGCATGCTGCAGGCAGAGAACCATTCAAATTTACCCATACTTGGATTGTATGATTCAGGCGGACAGTCAGGAATTGCTACTTCAGCACCTGAGATTTGTAAAGAGACTCCTCTAACTTCTCTGGGGTATACCATCAATGAAAAGAAATCACATCTGGTACCCAGCCAAAAAATTGTATTCCTGGGAGCAAGCTTTAACACAACTTCCCAGATGGCATTCCTCACTCCAGAAAAGCAGGTTTATTTGACAAATTACTTCAAACTGCTGGCCACCCAAACCCAGTTATCTGCAAGAAAAATACTGCAAGCCCTAGGGTTCATGACCTTATGCATTCTCCTAATTCCATATGCAAGATTGCATATGAGGAAACTTCAGTGGTACTTAAAAAGTCCCTAGTGTCAACATTCTCAGGACCTGGAAACCGTGATTGTACCATTCCTTGCCTAAGGACCGAGTTCCTTTGGTGGGCAGAAGCCTGCAACCACAACAAGGGACTCCCTTTCATTCAACCCCCTTACCCGTCTTCCCCTGCTTAGAGGCAAAGAATTGTTTCATTGTGATTCTACAGACCCAGGAGTCCAATGACTCTGACCCTTCTGGTTATCAGTACATGCCCTTATCAACCTATGAGGATTCAGATGCAGAGAAATCTATTCCCTCTGCCTCCCCTCCAGAGGATTTTAACCTTGCATACTTTGAGAGTATTTTCGCTGGGAATACCAAGACTACCCTCAGTCCAAAAAGAGACTCAGAGAATTTTTAGAGTTGCCTCAGCACAGGCCTCTAGCTATACCCCCTGTCCTGGATGTTGTAGATGATGTTTTTATGGAATTTAGTATTACTCTAGATACTTTACCCCTGGCCCCTAGGAAACCTGACTGGTACTACAGAGTAACCGATTCCCAAAAATTTCTCTTAAAAAAAATCCTACTGCGGATCCAGAGACCATTTCCCAGAAACCTAAAGGTATTAAGGCTACTACAGCCAAAATTCCTACCCCTTCAGACAGGGGTTCCAGAGCTTTAGACAGATGGGGTAAGAAGGTATATACCTCTGCAACTCTTGCCATCAGGGCATTGAATTACCAGTTTCACATGTTGAAGTACCAGCAGCATATTATGGAACTAATTAAACAAAAAATGGTGTTACTTCCAGATTGTGCAGAAAATAAAGACTTACAAGAGCTAATGCATTCTTTGCAGTGTGGCTTTGATGCCCTAGAAATGATGTGGATAGTCTACAAAAGGGCCTTACAGAAACAGATGCTTGCTGCCAGAGCCATGGGCTCAAGCTTAATGCCAGGAAATGTATAGTTATCCCCTTTGGGAAAAAACATGTACCCATGAGTTACCACATAGGTGGCAGTACACTAAACACCGAAAGTGTGATGAGAGACTTAGGGACACAGGTAGACAGTGGTCTCACCTTCGATAACCACATCGCCACAACAGTCAGGAAATCCTTCTATGTGGTACACCTCTTCACTAAGGGCTTTTCATCAAGAAAAAAGGAGGTCATTGTCCCACTGTACTCATCCCTCCTTAAACCCATTATAGAGTACAACGCCCCATTTAGTATGTACCTCACAAGACATCTGCAACAACTGGAAATGCCACAGAAATACCTCACTAAAAGAATCACAGACCTAAAGCAGATGCCCTATAATGACCGTATAAAATACTCCAGCTATACTCTGTGGCATATTATCTACTCAGGGGCGATCTCTGCTTAACATACAAGGCCATGTCAAACCCTGAGCTGTTGGACATGCTCCACTTAAAGAAATCCCAATCCCTCAGAGCCACATGCTCCAGGGATCTAAACCTTGTCATCACAATGAACCAAACATGCTGGAGGGCTAGGTTCCTGACTCAGGGGGCTCCCCTTACTATGGAATAGACTGCTCATACATGTCAGGCAGAGCGCCTGCTTGGCGCTCTTCAAAAGGAACCTTGACGAATGGATGGGAGATAGGAAATTCACCCCGGGGATCACATCAGTAGCCCTGATAGACAGGGGTCCAGGGGAGTAAATATTGTGGGAAGAAATATCCAGGGAATTGCTATGGCTAAGCTTGTAAAGGCCCTAGGGCCGATAGCCTAGTACCAACCTATGAAGAAGCATCTTGCAGGGCTGCAGTCACTGATTCTGTACTGAGAAGGCATGCATGGCTGAAGGAACAAACCTTGCCAGATCATGTCAAATCCAAATTACTAGATGCTCCTTTAAATAAGGCTGTTTATTTGGCACCAAAGCAGAAGAGGTTCTTAAAATATGGAAGAAAAAGCTAAATCTATGCAAACTGTTTAAGAATTCTTACAAGTGCAACCACCATTGGCCTTATAAAAACTGGTCCTTTCCAGCCCCTTCCAGGCCTTCTCAGACCAAATCCCGGGGAAACAGGCCACCCAGACTACAGTCTCAAGGTATGCAGATATCTAAACAATGGAGTTCCCCCATCTCAAAAACAGGGAGTGGTAAGCCGCTCCCCTTCCCATGGAAAAAGTTCACAATGACTTTTTCAATTATCCTTCCCAGCCCTGCCCAATTACTTGTGCCCCTAGAAGGAAAACTTGCCCTTCATGCAAAAAAACTGGAAGTCCATTACTCAAGACAGATGGGTCCTAAACATTGTATCCCAGGGGTACACATTCTACTTCCATACACTGCCAACCCCAAATGGGTTTTCAGAACTTCTGCCAAACCAGTGGGCAGAGGCTCTAAAGCAAGTACTTTTTCCCTGCTCAGTATCCAAGCTATTCAACCTGCCCCACTAGAACAAAGGGGGCAGGGTTTTGACTCCAGACTTTTCCTGGTTCCCAGAAAAGAGGGCTCTTGGCACCCAGTCCTGGATCTATCAACTCTCAACACCTTTCTGGTGGTCCCAAAATTCAAGATGCTTACCCTGCAATAGCTTCTCCCTATACTAGCCAATGATGCCTGGTTAGTCACTCCACCAGAACCCAGCTATCTGCAAGGAAAATACTGTATGCCCTAGGGTTCATGGCCTCATGTATTCTGCTAATTCTATATGTAAGACTGCATATGAGGAAACTTCAATGGTACTTAAAAAGTCTTTGGTGCCAGCTTTCTCAGGACCTGGAAACAGTCATTCCTATCATACCTTGTCTAAGGGCAGAGTTCCCTTGGTGGGAGAAGCATGCTACCACAACAAGGGACTGCTTTTCACTCAACCCCACGCCGCCCAAACCCTGACAACAGACGCATTAAAGTATGTATGGGGGGCTCACATGGTATGTCAGTGCATTCAGGGCCATTGGAGCCCAGCTCAGATTATCCTGCGCATCAATCAAAAAGAGATGCTAGCTGTACAGAATGCTCTGACAGCCTTCAAATACCTAATCCTTCCAGGACAACTGCTTATAAAAACAGACAACACCACAGTGATGTGTTACATAAACAAGCAGGGGGGAACCCATTCATACCCACTCTGCAGGCTAGCCATAGCCCTGTGGAACACAGCCTTGAACAACCAAGTGCATCTACAAGCTCAATTCCTGCCATGCAAACAAAATTCACTGGCAGACAACTTAAGCAGAAATCTCCTAGAGCCACAATAGTGGAAATTGGAACCCCAACACTTTCAATCTTCTGATCCAGAGGTGGGGGACACCGGAGGTGGACCTATTTGACTCCCCTGAGAACCACCATTTGAGCAAATGTGCACCAGGAACCCTCACAGCAGGGCCTGGAAGGTGGATGCCCTATCCTTTCAATGGGAAACCTCTCAATTTGTCTTTCCCCCTCTGCCCCTCCTCTCAAAAGTACTACTCAGTATAAAGCAGGACAAGCCAAGGGCAATTCTTATTGCCCCATACTGGCCACACCAGCACTGGTACCCACTCTTACGCAAACAGTGCCACCCTGGCACCTTCACCACCAGAGTCCAACCCTGCTGTCTCAGCAGGAGGGACAGATTTTGCATCCACAATTGCAATTCCTAAACCTTGCTGCCTGGCTTATCCCTTGAATACACCACCAGCAACCCTCAGCAAACAGGTGCTGGACATCATTCTTGAAGCCAGAAGGCCCAGTACTAGGAAATCCTATGCTGAAAAGTGGAAAAGGTATTGTTCTTGGAATCATTTTCTAGGGAAGGACACAGCAGTGCCCTCCTTAACTCTAATCCTGGATTAACTAGCAGAGCTACTCCACAGAGGCCTATCCTTCTCCTCCATTAAGATTCATGCCTCTGCCATGTCAGCTCATTATAATACTGAGCCACCTCTATTTTCTCACCCTCTCATCAAACAGTTCCTGAGAGGGGCTAACAACTTAAGGCCCCCTAGGAGAGCATCCACCCCTGCCTGGGACCTTAACTTTGTACTGGAAAATCTCACGCTTCCCCCTTTTGAACCTGCAGCTTCAGCAGAGTTAAAATTCCTCTCTTGAAAAACAGCCCTGCTTTTAGCTATAACTTCAGCTAGAAAAGTGTCGTTGGTACAGGCACTAATGGCTGTGGAACCCTTCAATGTGAAGTTGTTCAATCTCGCCGTCCATTCTTCACTAATGGGTTCGGAGCCAGTCAGCAAGCTCAAAGTTCTCCAGTAGCTCGAGACCCAACCTCTTATCCCACAATGCACTGCTGGAATTACTTCAGATCTAGTTTGCCGCGGCACGGATCTCTTGGTTTCCAGCATTGCTCGAGACTATTATTGGAAGTTTTCAACTTTCAGCAAGTTTTATATTTCAATTTTTATATATCCTTGATTACTATATAATACCATATAATACTAGCTAGTTAACATTTGTTTTCTGTGTTCCACCCCTTTCCTCAATAAAATCTTTCATTGCCTTAGGCCCTTTGGCCTTGGGTCCTCTTCTTATAGTTGTTAGTGTTCCCTTTTTGGGATTCTTGTTATTGGATTGCTTAATCCTATTTATCTTGATATAGTTACTAGTTGCCTTTTTGGGCTGTGTGTATGTGTGAGTTAGTTAGATTTCTTCTTTAAGTAGCTCATAGTTAAACAGTGTGATGTTCATTGTGCATACAGCTGCAGTCATAACAGATGGGTTCTCCTGACGTCAGGCGGGTCCTCGGTCGGCCGAATTCCAAAGTCTAGGTCCGGCGTCGGTTGTCGTTGCTTCTTCCCTGACGTCAGTGCGACAGGGGTATAAAAGAACCAGCCAACGCCATGTTCTTCAGTCTTTCTTGCCGCGCAGTGCCTGAAGCAGAAGCAGTTTGCAAGTGCCGGTCAGCCAGCTCCTGAGATTACGAAAAATTTGGAAAACCGAAGTCTTCTTAAAAGCCAAGTACCCCGTTGGGGAAACTTTTCTTGCCTCAGACCGATGTCAGACAAAGTTAATAATTGTATTTCTTGTGGGAAGCAAATACCGCATAAGGATTTCCATTCCCTCTGTATACCTTGTTTAGGCCCAGACCACGACGTCTCGGTCTGTCACTGTTGTGCTACATTCAGCAAATGCACTATTAAGCGTTGGGCGGAGTTCGCCCAGCATTTTTTTGGGAAAGCTTTTAACTGTACCATGTCGTCGGATACTCTGACACTGGTTTTGTCTAAAAAACGCAAAGACAAGGACCGACACTCGAGGTCCGCGGCCTCTACCGACACCACGCCGAAGCCGACTACATGTGGTCCGGTTCTTAGTGAGGTGCCTACGCAGCCCCTGACTACCGACGACACATCTTTGGCAGTGTCTCCTGTACCCGAGGTCGCAGGCTCCTCGGCCCACACACCGACTACAGATACCGAAGCCACTCTTGGAGTTGAAACACAGAATGTGGACAGGTCCACCTCCACTCAAGGTGTCTTCAGACCTTCCTCTTCTTTCTCCATCAAGGCTTTCACCAAGTCTAAAGCAACCATGCACCCTAAGAGACCAGTTACACAGGGCCCATCTCCAGGCCCCATGCCTAAGAGACAGTTGCTTAAAATAGCTGAGGATTTAATTACTCTACTCAGAGGTTCTCAGCCACCTCCGGACAAAAGGCCCAGAGTGGAGGAAGATTCCCCCTCCTCTGATCAGGGATCCATTATTTCAGAACACTCTGATGATCAGGAACAGGCTTACTCTCCTTTTGAAGACTCTGATGCAGAGGAGTCTATTCCTTCTGTATCCCCCCCTGAGGATTTCTCATTTGGGGAAACTTTGCATACCTTAAGGGAACACGTCCACTGGGAAGGCCAGGATTATTCAGATTCCAAGAAAAGGCTCAGGGAAATTCTTTTGTTACCCCAGCACAGGCCTCTGGCTATACCTCCTGTCTTGGACATCCTAGATGATGTTTACTCGGAGGCCTGCCTTAACCCGGACTCTCTACCTCCAGCTCCAGTTAAACCTGACAGGTACTACAGGGTTCCTGACTCACACCAATTTCTTTACAAAAGCCATGCTGCTGACCTAGAAACCATCTCACAGGGACCCAAGGGAGTTAAGGCTTCCATTGCCAAAAATCCATTGCCCTTAACTGTAACCTGCCCAAGCAGCAAAGACCTCTGAAGCTGAAACGCAAACAAACACCAATCACAACCAATGTGTCACATAGTTTACAACACCAGTGTGCCACCCAGCAACAGCCCCTAAGGCAAGACAATGTACCCAACACTTTAGTCATAGGTGACTCTATAGTGCGGCACGCTGATGTCCCTCTCACCAGGTTGAATAAGGAGAAAATTACAGTCAGCTGCCTGTCAGGTGCCAGGATCCGCCACATAATGCATGCACTCAAGTCACTCCACAACAAGTACAAATATGACTCTGTCATTGTCCATGTTGGAGTGAATGACTTGAGACGTACCTCCCTGGACTACATGAAAAGAGACATGGAAGAGCTCTCGGATCATGTGGCTCAGGCAGGTATGACCCTAGCCCTGAGTAGCATCCTGCCTTCGCCCAGAATGATACCACAATATAAGGATAAAATGATTGACTTCAACAATTGGCTAAGTTTATGGTGTCATTCAAGGGGATCCAGTATCTGTCTGCCTGGGATGACATGATTGACAAACCACGATGCTTTGCCAGACATGGTCTGGACCTGTCACCCTGGGATTCAGGTTACTGGCTAAGGCTCTTGCCACCCCTATAGTGCCTTTTTTAGGCAAACTTCAAAGGACAAAACCACCACCGTAACAGGTACAAGCATGCAAAATCTGAAGGTAATGCTACTCAATGCTAGAAGTCTAAACCTCAAAATGCACTCTCGAGGCACTCCTAAAAATGGAGAACATCGATATCTGTGCAGTAACTGAGACCTGGTTCAAGGCTCCAGAGAGCACCCCTGCAATACCAGGCTACAACTCTGACCACACTTTCCGGCCACCAAACCAGGACCGAAACACTAAAGGTGGAAGAGTGTCAATATTCACCAAGGATATTCACACCACCAGGCTAGTTGGCCAACACAATGTGTCTGAAATTCTCCAAGTGCAACTAACACTAGGTAAGACTGCAATCCAAATTGTAGCTTGCTACAGATCCCCCACCATACCCCAAGATTCTCACTACACCTTTCTAAACATACTGGAAAATATTAAGATAGAACCAAACACCCTAATACTGGGTGATTTTAACTACCCTACCATTAACTGGGAAAACTACTCATGTCCCAACACCTTTGCGCAACGGTTCTTGGAATTCATAAATTCCAATGCCCTGGATCAGCTAATCCATAGTCCCACCAGGGGCTCCAATATCCTAGACCTGGTCATTACCAACATGGGAAATCAATGCTCCATACCTATGGTCACCCCCTCGTTAGTCAGGTCTGACCATAAGCTAATCACCCTTAACATCCACATCCCACCCCACCCCCCAGTAAAGAAACCACCATAAAAAACTTCTCCAAAGCCAACTTCATGCTACTCAAGTCAGAAGTAACAAACTTCATAACACCCATGCAGACGGGAACTGAAAGTTCAACTGCTGAATCCTACACTAAAGCACTGTACGAGCACATCCACTCATGCATGAATCGTGCCATCCCAAATAGAACCAAAATGCTCTCATCCAAAAAAAGGAAGCCAATCTGGTGGTCCCCTGCCATAAACAAACTTTACAACAAAAGGAAGAAACTTTTGCAGAAAAGAGGAAAATCCCAGGATGCAAAAAACTCCCTTACTACCCTCAGTAAGAAACTGAGATGCCTCATAAAATCCTCCAAAGCTAGTTACGAAAATAAAATTGCCAAAGATTCCAAAGACAACCACAAAGCATTCTATAACTATGTCAAGAATCTAAATGGCAATGCTCAGATCTGCTCTGAGCTAAAACAGAATGGCATTAAATATACTGATCCAAAGGATATTGCCAATATCCTGGCAGATCGATTCAGTGCCAACTTCACCCCCCTAAATGGCCCATCTCAATACCGGAAGATTGCCAAATTCCAGTAATAACGGCCACACAGGTACAAAACACACTCTCTAAAGCCAAGAATACAGCATCCATGTACCAGATGACATCCCGGGCTGTGTACTACATGCACTACAATATGAACTGGCACCTCACCTAAGTGTCATGTTTAATCATAGCCTCACCTCAGGTTTCGTGCCCACTGAGTGGCGCAGAGCTACAGTTATCCCAATCCACAAGGGGGGATCCACCTTGGATCCCGGAAACTACCGTCCCATCAGTCTGACAAGCCTTATCTGCAAGGCCATGGAGCGTATTATCATGGAACTTATAAACAAAGACATTGGCAACCTTCAAACACTGGACCCCACCCAGTTTGGGTTTGTGAAGGGCCGATCTTGTCTCCTGAACCTGATTGACTTCTTTGAATCAGTCTCCAGAGCCATGGACAAGGGTAAGGTGGTCCACACAGCCTATCTAGACCTTGCCAAGGCCTTTGATACCATCCCCACTCTGGAATCATAGATAAACTTACTAAGTTGGGCATTAATCCCTATGTCACCCAATGGGTTGCTAAATGGCTTAGTGATAGAACCCACACTGTAAAAGTAGCCGACTCCAAATCCAGCTCCAGACAAGTGACAAGTGGAGTACCTCAGGGTTCAGTCCTGGGGCCGCTCTTGTTTGGCATCTACTTCTCTGAAGTACAGGTCAACACTAAGGGACTCTGGCTAACAAAGTTTGCAGATGACTGCAAACTGGGAGCCATTATTGAATCCCCAAATGATGTGGATACTCTACAAAAGGGCCTTACAGAAACAGATGCTTGGTGCCAGAGCCATGGGCTCAAGCTCAATGCCAAGAAATGTATTGTTATTCCCACTGGGAAAAAACATGTATCCATGAATTACCATATAGGTAGCAGTACACTAAACACAGAAAGTGTGATAAGAGACTTAGGGACACAGGTGGACAGTGGTCTCACCTTCGATAACCACATCGCCACAACAGTCAGGAACTCCTTCTATGTGGCACACCTCATCACGAAGGGCTTTTCATCCAGAAAAAAAGAGGTCATTGTCCCACTGTACTCGTCCCTCATTAGACCCATTATAGAATACAACGCCCCATTTGGTATGTACCTCTCAAGACATCTGCAACAACTGGAAAGGCCTCAGAAATACCTCACTAAAAGAATCACAGGCCCTAAAGCAGATGCCCTACGCTGACCGCCTTAAAAAACTCCAGCTATACTCTGTTGCATATCATCTACTCAGAGGCGATCTCTGCTTAACATACAAGGCCATGTCAAACCCAGAGCTGTTGGACATGCTACACTTAAAGAAATCCCAATCCCTCAGAGCTACACGCTCCAGGGATCTAAACCTTGTCATCACAATAAACAAAACATGCTGGAGGGATAGGTTCCTGATCCAAAGACTCCCCAGACTCTGGAATAGATTGCCCATACATGTCAAGCAGAGTGCCTCTTTGGACCTCTTCAAGAGGGACCTTGACAATTGGATTGGGAGAAAGGAAATTCACCCCAGGGATCACGTCAGTCGCCCTGCTAGACAGGGGTCCAGGAAAGTAAATAATGTGGGAAGAAATAGCTAGGGAATTGTTATGGCTAGGCTTGTATAGGCCCTAGGGCTGATAGCCTAGTACCAACTTATGAACCTTCTGAGAGAGATTCCAGATCCTTAGAAAGGTGGGGAAAAAAGGTATATACTTCGGCTACCTTAACCATGAGGGCCTTAAACTGTCAGTTTCATATGCTAAAATACCAACAGTTTCTGTTATCTCAATTGAAAAGTAAAATGTCACAACCTGAACAACCAGACTTGAAGGAGTTGCAGGATTTGATGCATAGTGCAGAACAAGTGGGTAAACATACCTTACAATGTGGTTTTGATGCTCTAGAGGCCTCATGTAGAGCTGCTGTTACAGGCTCAGTCATACGTAGGCATGCATGGCTCAAGGAACAAGCCTTGCCTGATCATGTCAAAGCTAAGGATCGTACAGAGGCAGACAATGGCAAGCTCCTACACCAAGAGGTGGTGAGGACAACTCACAATCTTTCAGAAAGCAAACCCAATGACTTCCCCTTTGCAGGCCAACCAGGTCTCAAATGGCAGCCCCCTTAGGAGGAAAGCTGGCACTATTCTCAAAAAATTGGCATGTTGTCACAAAGGACAAATGGATTCTGGACATTATAAACAGAGGCTACAAATTCCACTTTCATACCCTTCCAAAAATGAGAGGCATGCCAAAACTGCCACACAATCAAAGGGCAGAGGCACAAAAGCAAATTTCAGATCTTATAAACATGAAAGCTATTCAAGAGGTACCTACACACGAACAAGGTCAAGGTTTTTATTCCAGGCTATTTCTGGTGCCAAGGAAGGGAAAAGATTGGAGACCTATTTTGGATCTTTCCATCCTAAACACTTTCCTACTCGTACCAAAATTCAAGATGCTCACTCTACAGCAACTTCTTCCCATGCTGGGCAAGGAGTCTTGGCTGGTAACGTTGGACCTCAAGGAGGCATACCTGCATGTCCCAATCAGACAAAATTGCAGAAGATACCTCAGATTTCTTGTAGGTTCAACCCATTATCAATTCTCTGCATTGCCCTTTGGCTTATCTACTGCACCCAGAGTATTCACGAAATGCCTGGCATCAGTAATTGCCTACTGCAGACTTCAAGTGATACAAATATACCCTTATTTGGACGACTGCCTGATCCAAGCGGACAGCAAGCACATTCTTCTGAAACATCTGGCTTATGTAATAATGTTATTAAACTCTCTGGGATACACAGTCAACAAAGAGAAATCAAGGCTAATACCCTCTCGAAATATAATTTTCCTGGGTGCCAATTTGGACACAAACGCACAGAATGGCCTACCTCACGCCAGAGATGCAGGGGCAACTAATTCAATATTTCAAAACACTGGCAAATTGCACCAGGCTGACTGCAAGGAAAATCCAGCAGGCTCTGGGATTCATGGCATCTTGCATCTTGCTAATCCCATGTACAAAGCTGCATATGAGAAAATTACAATGGTACCTAAAAAACATATGGTCTCAACACAGCCACAGTTTGGAAACAATAATACCACTACTTCCATGTCTGCAAAAGAAATTTCTGTGGTGGGCTCAAGCATGTCAAGCAAACACAGGTCTTCCCTTCAGCAAGCCTCAAGCAAATCAAGTCATCACAACAGACGCCTCGGACTACGCCTGGGGGGCGCACATGACAGACCGGTGCATTCAGGGCAAATGGTCCCAAAAAGAAAAGCACCTTCACATCAATCAAAAAGAAATGCTAGCAGTAATAAATGCTATTATGGCTTTCAAGGACCTTCTACAATAGGTCAACTATTGATAAGAACGGACAACACCACAGTTATGTGGTACATAAACAAGCAGGGAGGAACACATTCTTATCCCCTATGCAAACTGGCCCATATCACTTTGGAACATGGCCATGGACTTACAAATGGAACTACAAGCACAGTACTTGCCAGGCAAGGAAAACACGCTGGCAGACAACCTAAGCAGGAATATGACAGATCCACACGAATGGATGTTGCATCCAAAAGTTTTTACAGAAATAATCCAAGAATGTGGAAGGCCAGACATAGATCTCTTTGCCTCCCACAAAAATCATCAATTGACAAAATTCTGCTCGAGGACCTTCCACCCAAAGGCCTGGAGAGTGGACACTCTCTTTCAGCTGAACATCAATGACAGTTTATGCCTTCCCGCCTCTTCCTCTGCTGCCTAAAGTCCTATTGAAGACCAGAGCAGACAGACCAAAGATGATCCTCATTGCTCCGGACTGGCCAAGACAACACTGGTACCCACTCCTGAGGAGCCTGACTCATTCCCCTCCATGGACCCTGCCTCTAATGCCTCCTCTTCTGACTCAGCACAGCTTCAAAACTCTTCACAGTCAGCTAAAAACACTCAATCTAGCCGCATGGAAGATTCCTTAGCATCATAGCAGGCCCTACTCTCCAAGGAGGTGCAGGATGTCATTTTGGAGGCCAGAAGGCCATCAACTAGAAAAGCTTACTCCGCAAAATGGAAACGTTTTTGTGTCTGGAATGAGAAAAAGGGCCAGAACCCTGGAAAACTGAATTTACCTCAAATACTACAATATTTGGCTGAACTACTAAGCCAGTGGACTTTCGTTCTCCTCCATCAAAATCCATGCCTCAGCCATTTCTGCAGAATACAACACTGATCCTCCTTTATTCTCTCACCCTCTTTTAAGACAGTTCCTCAGAGGGGCTAAGAATTTAAGACCTCCAATGAAACAACCAATACCTGCTTGGGATCTAAATTTAATTCTGGAAAAACTGACTTTGCCTCCTTTTGAGCCAGCTGCTTCATCAGATTTGCAATATTTGTCCTGGAAAACAGCTTTCCTTCTGGCTATCACTTCAGCTCGTAGAGTTTCAGAACTACAGGCCCTCATGGCTGTCCAGCCTTTTATCATCTTCCATCAGGACAGAGTTTCATTACGAACCAACCCTTCCTTTATGCCTAAAGTGGTATCCAGGGTAGCTTTAAATCAGGCCATACATTTACCTACTTTTTATCCCAATCCTCAAAACAAATGGGAGAGATTACTACATTCCTTGGACATCCACAGGCCACTGCGTTATTATTTGGACAGAACAAAGTCTTTCAGAAAATCAGAACAGCTCTTTGTGGCCTATGCGGTAGGAGCTCCAGGAAAGCCAATTTCCAAGCAGACAGTCTCAAAATGGATAGCCCACTGCATACGCTTTTGCTATTCCTTTCATGGCAAAACTGTTCCTACAGGCATTAGAACTCACTCCACCATGGCCACAGCCACCTCTGCAGCCTTCCTCAGAGGAGTTCCTACCAAGGATATCTTGGAAGCAGCCACTTGAGTTCTGTGCATACCTTCTCCAAACACTACAACCCACCATTATACTCCAAATCTAGAGCAGGCTTTGCCACTGCAGTCTTGCACGGCATTTTGGCTCCTCCTAGTTCCACCTAGTGCCTACCCCCCCTTTCTTATCTTTGGGATTCTACCCATCTGTTATGACTGCAGCTGTATGCACGATGAACATAGTACAGTTTTGTACCTACCATAAATGTAGATGTTCGAGTGCTAATACAGCTGCAGTCCAGTTTTCCCTCCCTCCTTCCCCTCTAGGGGTATTCTTTTATGGTGTATTTGCTTGCAACTACTGTTTTTTTTATTATATTGCATTGCATTACTTCATAATTTTATGTATTGCCTTCCTTCTGGGGGCACCTGACATCTGGGGCAAGAAAAACTGAAGAACATGGCGTCGGCTGGTTCTTTTATACCCCTGTCGCACTGATGTCAGGGAAGAAGCGACGACAACCGATGCCGGACCTAGACTTTGGAATTTGGCCGACCGAGGACCCGCCTGACGGCAGGAGAACCCATCTGTTATGACTGCAGCTGTATTAGCACTCGGAACATCTACATTTATGGTAGGTACAAAACTGTGCTTTTCCTTTATATTGGATTTTGTGAAATGTCTGAAGAGAAGGAAAAACATCCAAAGTCTGGGTTTAAAAAAATGCCCAGACTGCGGACAGAAAATGTCCATCATGGATGCCCATGTGCAGTTTGTTTACTGTTTGGGTGAGGTGCATCTGCAAGAGTCATGCAGTATCTGTCACTCCTTTTCCTTCAGAGTGCTTGCAGAAAGGAAGAGGAAGTTAATTGATAGTGGTATTATCAAACACCCTTTTTCAGAGGCATTGTCTGACCAGGATGGGGCCAGCAAATCATCCAAATCTTCCTCTGAATCCAGGACTAAGAAAGGAAAAAAGTCAGAAAGTGTGGTGACTTGGGCTCCCACTGCCTTTAGAGCAGACAGTCTGTTCTTTTCAGAACCGGGACACTGCTCTGGAACCGGTTGCCGAAAAACTTCCATCAATTCTGCTCCAGTCTGCTCCATCTGTTCACTCTTCCAGGTCTTTTGTCAGCCTGTCCGATCTGGGTATGGACCGGCTGGTTCGGAAACTCTTAAAGGCACCAGGCCTAGCTAAATTGCTGTCTGCTCAGACCCAACCGGAGCTGAAGACCATTACTCCTGAATTGAAAAGGCAAAGAACCAAACTCCAGATGAAATAACCACGTTGAAGCAGGATATGTGAACGTAAAAACACACTGGTTATACACAGCAGTACAATTGCATAAAAACTTTAATCTTCGATAGCTGAGAAGTAAGCGCTTTCACAACCAATAACAGTTTCTTCATCAGACTCAATCTGCCTGTGTTTCCTCCGGTCATCCCAAGCGTAGAGACCCAGCACCTCAGGTAGCCCCACAGGGTGCTCCCTGCTCTTCTGAGACCTCTCCAGAAGTTGCCCCTGAAGATGTCCCCAGAAAGAGATTATGCAAGAGGAGGCATTTGGACTCTCCACATCTCCCACATCGGACACTGACTTGGATGAATCAGAAGGGTCCCCTAGATCCCCCCTCTGAGGACATCTCCTTTGCGGAGATTCTTGAAATTCTTAGGCAGAGGGGTGATTGGCAGTCGAAGAGCCCTACTGAGGATGAGTCGGTTCTCCTGAAGGCGTTTGGGTCTCAACCTTCCACCTCTTGGGTATCTCCGCCCTATGATGAGCTTATGGATCTGGTCTCTTGTAGGGCGTGGGAGTCACCAGAATCTACGGAACCTGTTCCTAGGAGGCCTAATAAGGTTATTTCTGTCCCCGTGGATAAGTCCTTTTTGACCAAGGGAGTTCCTGTCGATGCCATGTTGGTGGCGGCAGCCACCAAAAAGGAAATGTCTGAGACTTTCTCGTCTCTCCATCCTTCTAACAGAGAATTTAGGATCATGGATAGATATGGGAAACGCATGTTTAGTTCAGAGACTGTCACTCAGATCACTGAATTACTTGACACATTTTACCAGACTGCAGAGAGATCTCCTTAAGGAGTTGGGAGATGCTCTGCTCTTCAAGGTGCTGTAGATACGAGTGTGTCCGACAAGATTGCCACTCTGCTCTCTACCCTCAATTCGATAGTCAACTCGTCCATGCGTCTCTTATCTTATGCAGCTGATGGTTCAAGTAGAGCTGCAGGTACAGGAATTGCTCTTCGTAGGCATGCATGGATGCGATTCTGTTCCTTCGCTGAACCCTTCAAGTCCTCCTTTACGAATACCCCATTTGATGGCTCATCTTTGTTTGGGCCAAAGGTGAAGAAGACTTTGACCAGGTGTGAGCAAGAGGGAAAGACTGTCTGCCGTCTGAGTCCATTTTTCCACCCCCACTTGACCCTTTCCTAAAGGTCAGAGGGGAGGAAAGATGTGGTTCTGGAAAGCCCAAGGAGCCTTTCAAGACACATGTGGAGAGCCCCCCTCCAGATGCAGAGGAGGGGGTTATAATGGAAGACGCCGCCCTCGCGGCAGAGGGGGTCCGCAACACCAGGGTGTCAGAGATCACTTCTCTGGTCAGTCCTACCAGCGCTCCTGAAGGGAGGCCTGGCTGTCCTACTCTGGAGGCAGTCGGGGGTCGCTTGTCATTGTACCCAGAAGCCTGGCTAAATGTAACAAATGACATTTGGGTACAAAGTATCATTTCCAGAGGGTATTTCATACCGTTCTCCACCCAGCCCCTTCCCATCAAGAAAATCCTGGACGTTCCACCCAGTCACATGGGACAAGCAGCAATAGACGTACGCCAATTGCTAAAAAGAGTCATCCAGCCAGTCCCGGCAGACCAAACAGGATTCGGAACTTACTCAAGATTCTTTTTGGTTCCAAAGAAAACAGGGGACTGGAAACCCATTTTGGATCTTAGCAGACTCAATCAATTTGTGAGAAAAGAGAAGATGTTATGTGATCCTATCTCGCCTACATTCTGACTGATGGGTTCGGAGCCGATCCTCGGCTCCGACTCGGCACGCTTATGCCAAAGAGCGAAGTCTCTTATTGGCTGAGCTTACTATATCCCAGGATGCACCACTACCAGTCCCCCAGATCTCGTTTGCCGCTAACAAGCTAAGACGTGGTCTCGAGCTGGCTGAGCTAAGTAGTGCTTTTTTCACTTACTTTCCTGTCAGGAATTTTTCTAAATCTTCAACAAAAAGCTGTTTTAACAGCTATCTTGGGTTTTTGAGTTTGAGTGAGCATTTCTGTAAAGTTTTTTTGTGTAGTGAATGCGTTTGTTCTGATCAGAGGTTCCCTTTGAGTTTAAGGGCCTTCCCCTGTCAGTCCGTTACTGTTTTAGTCCCTTTTTATTTAGGGGCTGTTCACCCCTTTGGTTATTCTTGTTTATTGTAGACAGCCTTGTTTTAAAAAAAAAAAAAAAAAAAAAGAAGAAGAAAGAGAAGAAATTTTTTTCTGTCATTGTTAGTGTGTTTGGTTTTGGCTAAGTTACACTTAATTGGTTGCCATTATGCCACAGGCTCCTAGGCCTTCAGGATTTAAAAAGTGCACTAAGTGCAGTTTCAAGATGTCGATCACAGATGACCACTCTCTCTGTGTGTACTGTTTGGGCGCCAAACATTTGCAGGAGTCCTGTAGTGTGTGTCACGCGTTTTCCTCGAGGGTCCTCCAAGAGAGGAAAAATAAACTTATATTAAAAGGCCTTATTAAACCCTCATTCGAAGAGGCATTAGCTTCCTCTCCTTCTCCTGCTAAAAAGAAAAGGGCGTCGGCTCCGACCAGTCCGTCGGAACCGACCGCCAAAAAACATAGGCAGGCTTCTCCTTCGGCTCCACGGACTTCGGAGCCGAGGGCGGAACGGTCTGCCTCGATGCCTCCAGCCTCGACTCCTCTGGGTTCGGAGCCGTCGTCTGGGGCATCGAGAGGCGGGTCATCTTCATCGGCTCCACTGATCTCGGAGCCGATGAAGGTTGTCCGCTCAGACACTTCCTCCTCGGCGCCGAAGCCCTCTTCGGCACCGATGGAAATTGGTTTGGACATTCCTTCGGCGCCGATAATTGTAGAGTCGATTCGGAGCCGGTCCCCTAGTCCCTTGGAGTCGTTGGAAAGGCCTACTCAGACCCATTCGGTCTCTTCCAGGTCATCAAGGATGTCAGATTCGGACATAGACAGGGTGCTCCAAAGACTGTTCCAGTCCCCAGTCTTTCAGAAATTTGTTTTGGCTCCGACCCAATTGGCTTCGGAGCCGATAGCCCACTCCATTGCCATTCCTCCTCCGACCTCTTCAGCTCCGTCGGAGCAGGTGCTGATGGAGCCAGTAGAGATCCTAGGGTCGGCTCCAACCCTTACTCCAACCCCGGCCTTCGGGTCCGAGTTTAGCACGCGGACTTCTTCGGCCGGACCCGGGTGACGTTTGGGACCAATGCTGTCGGTTCCGAGCCTCCCTCTCGGTGCTTCGGCCATGGGACTTTCGTCTGCTATCATGGCTCCGGGGACCGGACCCTCCCAGGATTCTGGGGGTCCGGCTTTCAGAGCTATGAGTAGTGCCTTGGCCAAGTCTTCTTGACCATCTCTACGGCTTTACCGGCACCTTCCTGGGCATGGAGACTGGGTCTTTGGCAGTTCCCCTGTCTCTAGGCAGCGGAGCCCGGGCCTGAGGTTACCCCACTGGGGTTCCCTCCTCCTGAGGGTCTTTTCGGAGTTGTCTTGGAGGAGCCCCAAGGAAGAGATCGTGCAAGAGGAAGCACGTGGACTCCCCCGATGAGTCTCTTACATCGGACACTGATCTTGATGATGCGGAGGGGTCCCCTAAGTCGTCCTCGGATGATGTCTCATTTGCAGACATTCTAGAGATCCTTAAGCAACGAGGCGGCTGGAATTCCAAACCCCCCTCCGCTGATGAGTCGGTGTTCCTCAAGGCCTTCGGGGCTCAGCCCTCCGCCTCCTGGGTGTCTCCGCCCTTCGACGAGCTCCTGGATTTGGTTTGTCAGAGGGCGTGGGAACATCCAGATACTGTGGAACCAGTGCCTTCTCGCCCTAACAAATTTTTGTCTGCCCCACCTGAGGAGGAGTTCTTAGCGAAAGGCGTGGCTGTAGATGCCATGGTGGTGGCATCTGCTACCCAGCAGGACGTGGCAGAGGCTTCAACGTCCGTCCATCCTCCTAATAAGGAGTCTAGGAGCATGGACCAGTACGGAAGCGCACCCTGACTTCAGCGGCCTTTACTCTGAGGTCCCTGAATTATTTGGCACATTTCACCAGACTACAGAGGGATCTGGTCAAGGAGCTCTCAGACTCCCTCTCAGGTAACCTACCTGAGCAGCTAGCCCAGTCGGTTAGCTCTCAGTTGGCTATCCTTACCTCGATTTCTAACTCGTCCATGAGGCTCATTTCATATGCGGCCGAAGGGGCAGAGCGCAGGCACAGGCGTGGCTCACGGAGACAAGCCTGGCTCCGTTTAATGTCATTTCGCGGAGGCCTTCAAGTCTTCCTTTGCCGACGCTCCCTTTGATGGGTCCTCTTTGTTTGGACCCAAGGTAAAATACACTCTTACCCGCTGTGAGCAGGTAGGAGCACATTATTCCACTCCCTTTCGGCCTTATCCCAAGGCTAAAAGAGGAGGGAAGATGTGGTTCCGCAAATCACAGAAATTCTTTCCCCAACAGCAGGAAGATTCCCCTTCCAGAGGCAGAGGACGGGGAAATTTTTCTGGGAGACGCCGTCCCAGAGGCGGCAGAGGCCCCCGCAACACTGGAGACCGCGAGTCCTTTCATGGCTCTTCAGCCTCGCACACTCCATGAGGGATTGCCCGGCTGTGCTGCTCCGGAGCCAGTTGGGTGCCGTTTTGCCAAGCACCTAAAAGCCTGGGAGGCTATTACTCAAGACAGATGGGTGCTTCGGATTATTGCCGGAGGTTACACCATTCCCTTCACACACTCACCCCCACCGTCCAAAAAAATCCCGGACCCACCACCCAGTCAAAGGGAAATTGCAGCCGTAGAAGCCTCAAAGCTGCTAGAAAAAGGAGTCATCCAACCGGTCCCCACAGACCAGATCGGATCCGGAAATTACTCAAGGTTCTTTTTAGTGCCAAAAAAGACAGGGGACCTGAGACTCATTTTGGATCTCAGCAAACTAAACCAGTCCGTCATGAAGTCCAAGTTCCGAATGGTCACTTTACAATCCATTCTCCCATTGTGTTGGAGAAAGATGTTTGGATGTGCTCCATAGATCTCAAGGACGCCTATTATCACATACCAATGCATCAGGCGTCCAGGAGGTATCTGCGCTTCAGCCTGGGAGACAGTCATTTCCAATTTTGTGCACTGCCCTTTGGTCTCACCACAGCCCCCAGGGTGTTCACCAAGTTTTTGGCAGTAGTGACTGCTCACCTGAGGAGTCTCGGATTCCAAGTGTTTCCCTATCTGGACGACTGGCTCCTGACTGCCACCACCAGGCATCTACTACTAGAGAACCTACAAGCCACCATCTCCTGGGTGTTTCCTGGGAATTACATTCAACTGGTCAAAGTCTGTCTTGCTGCCTTCTCAGCATAAAATTCATAGGAGCAGAGATAGACTCAAAATTAATGGATCTTCCTTCCTACCGAAAGGATGCAAACATTACAAAATCAGGTCCGAGCCCTGCTTCTAAGATCCAAAGCCCCAGCCAGGATGGTCCTGCAACTTCTAGGTTCAATGTCTGCCACGGTTCTCCTAGTCCCTCTGGCAAGGTTGCACATGAGGATTCTCCAGTGGCTATTATCGACACAATGGTCCTTTCAAGATCTCCCCCTCAATCATCACATGCTGATTACAGAAACGTGCAAACGGGACCTCCGCTGGTGGCTTCTGCCATCCAATCTGAATCAGGGAAGACCCTTTGTTATACCCCTCCGGTGGCCACCTTGACTACGGATGCCTCCCAGACGGGGTGGGGGGCGCATTGTCTGGGCAGGTCAGTTCAAGGTTCTTGGCTTCCCAACGAAACATCTCTCCATATCAATGTGTTGGAAATGAGGGCTGTTCTTCTGTCCTTACAAGCCCTCCACAAGTTTCTCCCTCAAGGCATTATCGCCATCCACACAGACAACATGTCGGTAGTCAGGTATCTGAACAAACAAGGAGGGACCAGATCTTACCCCCTTTGCAGAGAGGCCATGAGGGTGTGGGAATGGGCAGTGGCTACCAAGCGCTTCCTGGTAGCGACCCACATTCCAGGCAAATCCAATGTATTGGCAGACAGACTGAGCAGGGCTATTCTCTCTCCTCACGAGTGGTCTCTGAACGAAACAGTAGCAGCCCAGATTTTCGAAAGATGGGGGATTCCGTGCTGCGACCTGTTTGCAACACCACGAAACACGAAGTGCAAAAGGTTCTTTTCCTTGACCCCGTGTCAAGGGGAGACAGCTACGGATGCTCTAGTCCAACCTTGGCCAACAGGACTGCTTTATGCTTTTCCTCCGATTCCACTCCTCCCCAAAGTCATCCAGAAAGCTTCCCAATTGGGGTCCACAATGATTCTAATTGCTCCGTACTGGCCTCATCAGGTATGGTTCCCCTACCTACAGAAATGTACTCTGGACGGTCCTTGGTTCTTGGACCCAATTCCGGACCTTCTGGTTCATCAGTCGGGACAACAGCACCAGTCCCTTCACACTTTCAAATTAACAGCTTGGCTCCTTCACTTCCGACTATAGTCAGAAATCACACCTTGGACCCGGAAGTTATTCACATTTTATCTTCAGCCCACAAACCCACCACTAAGAAGTTGTATCACAGTAAGTGGAAGAGGTTTGCTATCTGGGCTCAACTCAGAGGATTAGACCCTATTACTGCCCCGATACCAGAGGTCTTGAAATTTTTAACATCCTTGTTTAATCAGGGATCTTCAGTCTCTACTATTAAAGTCCAATTAGCAGCTATCTCCAAATTTCACGATTCCACAGACCCACCGTTGATGAGCAGCAGATTATGTAAAACTTTCATGAAAGGTGCCGTGCTTTTAAGACCCCCAGTTTTTCATCCTGCGCCTCCGTGGGATCTTGACTTGGTACTTCGTGCCTTAACATCTTCCCCTTTTGAACCGGCTGCTACATGTGAGTTGAAATATCTGTCTTGGAAAACTGCCCTCTTAATTGCAATTACCTCTGCAAGAAGAGTTTCAGAAATTCAAGCCCTATCTATCAAACCACCGTATTTGATTTTTCACAAAGATAGAGTATCACTTAGACCTAATCCATCCTTTGTCCCAAAAGTTTGCTCTAATCTCTGTCTCCAACAATCTTTAGAGCTACCAGTTTTCTTTCCAAAATTTTCAAACAAAGCGGAATACACCTTCCATACATTAGATGTTCACAGGCAATTGTGCTTTTATCTAGATCGGACTCAGCAAATTCGGAAAACAGATCAATTGTTTGTGTCCTTTTCAGATAATAAATTGGGTAAATCCATCACTAAAGCTACTATTGCCAAATGGATCAGAGATTGCATAACTCAAGCTTATTCCTCTTCAAATAAGCAACTTACAACATCTGTCAAAGCTCACTCTACTAGAGCTATGGCTACCTCTATTGCATTCCATTCCAAGCTCGCTATTTCTGAAATTTGTGCTGCGGCTACATGGTCCAACCCGCACACTTTCATTTCCCACTATAAATTGGATGTGGCATCTAAAGGGCGAGCATCATTTGGTTCCACGGTACTCAGGAGTGTTTTCCAGTGAGCCACCCAGGAGTTAGGTGCTAGGACGCTGTCCCATCAGTCAGAATGTAGGCGAGATAGGATCACATAACATCTTTTAGTTATGTACTCACCATAACTTCAGATGTTTGGGATCCATCTCGCCTACATTCCTAATACCCACCCTCCTTCCCCCTGCCTTGGAGATCAGAAGAGATTGAACGGTTTGAGTTCTACTGTTTTATCTTGTATCATCTGTCAATGTTATATAAGCAGTGCATGCGTGTGTGCATGTATGCGGACAAACTAGATCTGGGGGACTGGTAGTGGTGCATCCTGGGATATAGTAAGCTCAGCCAATAAGAGACTTCGCTCTTTGGCATAAGCGTGCCGAGTCGGAGCCGAGGATCGGCTCCGAACCCATCAGTCAGAATGTAGGCGAGATGGATCCCAAACATCTGAAGTTATGGTGAGTACATAACTAAAAGTTCCGAATGGTCATGCTACAGTCCATACTCCCATTTTTAGGGAAGGACAATTGGATGTGCTTGATCGATCTTAAGGATGCGTACTATCACATAAAGATGGCCAGGTCATCGAGAGGTCACCTGCATTTCTGGCTGGGAGACCATCATTATCAGTTCCGAGCTCTGCCCTTTGGTTTCACTACAGCCCCCCGAGTGTTCACCAAGTGCATGGCAGTAGTCACGGCTCACCTGAGGCATCTAGGATTCCAAGTGTTTCCGTATTTGGGCGATTGGCTCCTTACCTCCACCACCAGGCATCAACTTCTTCAAGCGAGAGAGACTACTCTGACACACTGAGATTGGCTAGGCATTACAGTCAACTTCGAAAAGTCTGCCTTGTTGCCATCGCAGCATATCATTTTTATAGGGGCAGAATTAGACCCATCAACCACCACTCTTTGTCTTCCACCAGAAAAGATTTGTGTTCTTCGCCAACACATCATGTCCCTGATATCAAGGAACAGAGCACCAGCTGCAGAGGTATTGAAAGTACTAGGATTGATGGCAGCAGCAATCTTGGCAATCCCATTAGCAAGGATACATATGAGAATCCTTCAATGGCTTCTTTTCACGCAATGGTCTTGCCAAGAACTTCCAATGAGTCACATGATCCTGATAACGAATTCCTGCAAGAAGGATCTTCAGTGGTGGTTGACGTCTCATGTCACAACAGGACGTCCCTTCATGCTACCCCCTCCAGTTGCCACTGTGACTACGGACGCTTCCCTGATAGGGTGGGGTGGGGGGCTTTTTCAGGAAAAGACTACCCAAGGCACATGAACTGATCAAGAATCACATCTGCATATTAATGTCCTCGAGATGGGAGCAGTACTTCTAGCGTTGCAATACTTTCAGGACTCTTCCTCTAGGGACAATTGCAATACAGACAGACAACATGTCAGTGGTCTGGTACCTGAACAAGCAAGGCGGGACCAAGTCTTATCCCTTTTGCCGAGAAGCCCTCAGAGTATGGCAGTGGGCAGTGTCATCCCAGCGCTTTCAGTTAGCAACGCACATCCCAGGCAAATACAACATCATAGCAGACAGACTGAGCAGTGCAATTTTATTGCCCCACGAATGGTCCCTCAAACAAGAGATTGCAGACAGGATTTTCTGCAAATGGGGCCAGCCTTCCTGCGACCTGTTTGCCAGTCATATCAACAACAAATGCAGAAGCTATTTTGCCCTGATTCCCAAGCCAGGTCACTCCTCGAGGGATGCTCTTGTCCATGATTCGCCCCCAGGTCTACTCTACGCATTTCCACCAATTCCCCTGATACCCAGATTCTTACAGAAAGCAAAGTCGCTGGGACGGACGATCATCCTTATAGCACCTCATTGGCCTCGGCAGATTTGGTTTCTGTTTCTTTACCATCACATTCTGGAAGACCCATGGATCCTGGACCCAGTTCCGGACTTGACACATCCGTCAGGGGATCTTCATCCATCATTGCAGACTGAAGCTAACTGCTTGGCTGCTCCAATTCCCCACATAGCCAGGCTTTATAATATTTCCCATGACACTAGTCAAATTTTGTTGGCTTCCCATAAACCTTCCACTAGAAAATTGTATCGAAGTAAGTGGAAGAGATTTTCCATTTGGGCTTCTTCCCATAACATTGACCCTTACCAAGTGCCATTGTCTTCTATTTTACAATTCTTGACAGAAAATTTCAACAAAGGAGCAGCGGCTGCTACGGTGCGAGTACAATTAGCTGCTATATCTAATTTCCATCTAGCAATCGATGGATTGAATATTCTGGTTCACCAATTGTCTAAGGCTTTTCTAAAAGGTTCTTTTCACATGAGGCCTCCAGTGAAGACACCTTACTGTCCCTGGAATTTGAATTTTATGTTCTCGCATCATTCTTCCTCCCTTTGAGCCTGCATCATCTTGTGAACTAAAATTTCTATTGTGGAAAACTATCTTCCTAGTAGCCATCATTTCAGCCCGCAGAGTGTCAGAGCTCCAAGCCCTATCCATCAAGCCCCCTATGCTGATAGAGTATCTCTTAGGACAAATCCATCCTTTTTGCCTAAAGTATGTTCTGAGATTAACGAAACACAGCAAACACCAAACTTGTAAGCAACGTAACAAGGATGTCCAGGTCACCAGGAGTAAACGCCAACAGTCTTTCAGCTACAAATACTTGCACCAAAATTTACTAGGCAAAAAAACGATGTGACCACGATACAAAACCAATTTATTGAATGAACCACAGATGACCTAGGTTTCGTTCAGTGACGAACTTCATCAGATAACCAACATCAAGTAACTCATTCCTTAAATACACTTCGCCCACCCTCTAATTACATCATGTAACTGTAATTGAATCAATAAAATCAATTATTCCATTTAAACACACAGTGTAAAATGTTCTGAGATTAACATTAATCAAGTCACTGAGTTGCCCGTTTTCTTCCCTAATCACACCAACAAATTGGAATATATGTTGCACAAACTCGATGTTCACAGACAACTTAGATTTTATTTAGACAGAACAAAAGACATTAGGAATCAGATCAGCTGTTTGTGTCTTTCTGAGGCCAGGAAAGGTAAACCAGTTGCCAAAACAACCCTGTCTAAGTGGCTGTTGGATTGTATCACTTACACATATTCTTGTCTAGTAAGGTGAAGGCTCATTCAACCAGAGCAGTTTCTACTTCTTCATTTAGCCTTCAAGCCAAATTACCTTTGGACAACATCTTTGCAGCAGCCACATGGTCTAAACCTCACACTTTTATAACTCATTACAAAGTGGATAAGGCCTCCAGGGACAGGGCTTCATTTGGTTCTACGGTTCTAAAGAGTGTACTTCCGTGAGCCACCCAAGATCAGGGTGCTAAGAGCGACTACTCATCAGTGAAGAATGAACGGCGAGATTGAACAACTTCACATAAAGTAGTTGTGTACTCACCATAACGGTCCATGTGAGTTTTCATCTCGCCTTCATTCTCACGTCCCTCCCTCCTTCCCCCTTCTGGCTGGCAGTTGACCTGGAGGCTGTCTTCATCCCGGTTTTTCAATGTGTCTTCATTCCTAGGCAGAATAATTATTGTACTTCTATAAGGTACGCAGCAAACAAGATCTGAGGTAATTCCAGCAGTGCATCGTAGGATAAGGGGTTGGGTGTCAAGCTACTGGAGAACTTTGAGATTGCTAGTCGGCTATGTCGGAGTCGAGGATTGGCTCCGAACTCATCAGTGAAGAATGAGGGCGAGATGGAACAACTCACATGGAACATTATGGTAAGTACATAACTTTTTTATTTTCCATGCTGACAGGGTTTCCCTCAGGACTAACCCATCCTTTATGCCTAAGGTGGTGTCCACTGTGGCTCTAAACCAATCCATCCATTTGCCAACCTTCTTCCTTAACCCTCAGAATAAAGGGGAAGGGATCCTGCACTCCTTGGACGTGCACAGACAGCTCAGGGTTCTACCTTGACAGAAAATCTGACCAGCTGCTAGTCAACTTTGCTACAGGGGCAGAGGGTAAGACCATTTCAAAGCAAACTATTTCCAGATGGATAGCACACTGCATCCATTTCTGCTACAAGCACCATGGAAAACCTACCACATAGAGGGGATCATACCACATTCCACCTGCGCTACTTCCACATCTACAGCATTTCTCAGGGGAGTTCCTACCAGGGACATTCTGGAAGCTGCTACCTGGAGTTCTGTACACACCTTCACCAAGTATTACCACTTACCAATTTTTTTCTAAATCCAGAGCTGGATTTGCTACAGCAGTCTTGCAAGGCCTACTAGCCCACCCTAACACTTCTTGACTGCCTTCACCCTCCCTCAGCTTTGGGAATCAACCCAAGTGTGATGACTGCAACAGTGAAACACGAAGAGCATAGTACAGTTGTGTACACTTACCATAAATGTAGATGTTCGAGTGTATTCACTGTTGCAGTCCTGGTTTCCCCTCCCTCCAGCCCCCTGGCTTTCTCTGTCTTTCTACCTCTCCTCTCTATGGCCATTCCCAATGGCTTTGGTATTTACTTTTTACTGGTGGTGTTCCCCACCATATACTAGCTTCCTATTTGTGGGCTCCTAACATTTGGAGCAAGAAAAACTGATGTAATGACATCTGCTACCTGTTTTATACCCCTGACAACCTGACGTCCTGGAAGAAGCGACAGCATCCGATGCAGAAATCCTAAGACTTTGGTATTCGGGCCGACTGGGGGCTACCTGCAGGAAGTGTGATGACTGTAACAGTGAGTACACTCGAACAGCTACATAAATGGTAAGTGTACACAACTGTACTTTCTTAAAGAAGGTCTCTTTTTCCATGAAGCAAGCACTCAGTGGTTTAATTATTTTATTGTTGCTGCACTTCTGTTAGTTTGAATTTGTTTGTGTGATGTATATAAGAAAATGGGTTTTAGTATGATTTTAAGCACTGAAAAGAGTTTTATCTCTAAAGCTTTGCTGTTAAACTTATTTTACATCACTTTGCGACTTCCTTTTGCTTTTTATTCTTGGACTGTTTTGTTTGGAACTTTGTAATGGGTGTTTACCAGTTTTGTTTTTTTTTTTTAACTGGGGACAGTATTGGCAGGTCTTGCTGCTTGCCAGAGGAAAGAGTGGGTTTCCAGACGTGTGTGTGTGTGTGTGTGTGTGTGTGGATATAAGCAAAAACATGAAAAGATGTGTGACAACCATTTATTCACTGTTTTTTTTTTTGATAACAGGGAGGTGGGTGTCCTTTGGACCTTTGGGAGGGGAGGGAAAAATGTATGGTAGTTAGGCTGACCACTGGCTTCCAGGGCAAGAAAGCTCAAGTGTTATTCCTGCAACAGTGAAGACACTCTAACATCTACATTTATAGTAAGAAGGCACACCTGTGCTTTCTCCCACACATTGATGGCCAGGAAAGATCCATCCCATTGTCCTGTTCAAGCAGGTGAACCTTCTGACACAAGGATAGGATACCTTAGTACACCCAAGACTTGAGACTCAGTGTGGCAGCCTGGAAGAGTTAACCATGTTACCCTTTGGGCATTTAATGCCGCAAGGCATGCAGTCAATCTTGAGGGAGGCCAGTAAACTAAGTACTAGAATGTCCTATATGGCAAAATGGATAGGATTCTCCATATGGGAGCCAAACCATGGCATACATGGATAAACCATATGTCCTGGGCAACTGTGGTTTGATTAGTGTCTTGGATGTCTGAGATGCTAGCAGGGAGAGAGATAAAGATGCCCATTGTGGGGTGCATTCATTTATACAGTCCTTGCAGGGAGACATGGGTCACAGAGGGAAGTAGCCCTTGGATGTAATAGATTAATGCATTCCCCTGTGTAAGCTTTCAATTTCACGATATTCACAATATGTGGCTGTAGGAGAGACTGGTAGACTCTGTGATGGACAGGAGCATTGGGGTAAGGGGGGGGGGTGGTTTCTTGCATCTCAGGATTCTAAAAAAATCCAGTTGTGCCAGTATGGGATCTGAATTTTATTTTGATGAAACTGATCCTACCACCCTTTGAAACAGCAAGTTCAGGCCACATGGTTCCTCTTGTAGAAGACTGCTGTTTCTGATGAGTGTCACCTCAGCAAGGAAAAAAAATCTCAAGATTACTTTACAGGCATCCATGTGTAAGGAGCCGTTTGGTCTTCCATACAGATAGTGTTACCTTGTGTACCGGTCCCTCATTCATGGCAAAGTTTGTGAAAGAAGTGGCCAGTATTTTTCTCAAAATCACAAAACAAAGGGGAAGAATCTATCATTCTGTAGATATACATAGAGAATTAAGATATAGAATGAACAAAGGCCTACATGAATGGCTTAACAGCTTTTTGTATCATATGAATAAAACAAAAATGCATTGCCCATTTCAAAGATTTCACTACTCCTTGGACACAGCTACCACAGGAGCCTACCAGAAAGGTGTATTGGCAAAAGATATCTTGAATGCTGCTACCCAGTTAACTTGCCATAGTTTCCAAGCTCCATAGGCTAAGCATGATGTCTATTGCTAGAGCAGGGTTTGCTGCAACAGTCCTGAATGATATATTGCACTTCTCATCCACATGGCTGACAATGACCCAAGAAACTAGTACTGAAAGCTTTTGGAAGACTTCCTTGAAGTTGTAACTGTAGTGATAGTTCACAAGTAGGGCATAGTACATTTGTGTCCTCAATTTGCCATAGTTGTAGATGCTTGAATATAGTCACTGAAGTATGTTTTCCCACCCTACATCCCCTCTTAACAGCTGGGGAGATGAAGACCATAATGGAGGTCCACATAATCTTCCTCCCTTTTCTTCTTACCATTCTCTAATATCACCACCACCCCACCCCCGCAAACACTCACATGTCATTAGTGTGCAGTGATTGAGGGGACCCTTTTGCTGTAGAGTGTCTCAAATAATTCCTTTTCTCACCGGAATGCCGGAATGTATTCATTTGTCTCAATCTGGGTAAACCTTTGTTTTTTTAGTAAGACTAGAAAGAACTGAAGATAGCTGACCGTATGTCTGCCTTTATATTGAGAAATAGAAACTTTAGGAGGTTTGGAGACATAAGGTCAGTATAAGGTGGAAGAGGATAGGCTCTGAAGCACTAGCCTGGGAGTAGGACTCTGTCTACAGCTGAGGTTACATAAATTTTAATTGTAGCTCTGACTACACTCTTAGCATCTACAGTTATGGTAAGTACATAATATGACTGTACTTTTCTGTCCCATTGATCTCGCTTTTAAAGCTCGTGTTTATTGCAGGATTATACATGGGTTCACTTGAAGTCGTTTGTAGTGAAGACTGTAAGTTGTCAGTACTTGGGTAAAAGTGCAAAGAATTAAGAATGTGTTCATTTTAACTGATATTGCTATGTAACAGTATGTATCCAGATTCTGTACCATTTCAGTGTCAAAATACATTAAAATGAGGCGTGTCCTTTTTTCCCCCCACATACTTTGGATAACAGAACCCAGTTACTGTGTTTTGAGTACTGAGCACAGTGGTTTTTCTGTGCTGTTCTAGAGCAGAAGTCAGAGTAATAGCATTTGTGTCTACACAGCCCCAGTAAATGTTGTTTTTTTACTTCCTAGGTCCATTTATTGGATTTCCCAAATATTGTCATCAAGGGTTCTGAGCTGCAGCTACCATTCCAGGCCTGTCTGAAGGTGGAGAAATTTGGAGACCTGATCCTGAAGGCTACAGAGCCCCAGATGGTCCTCTTCAATTTGTATGATGACTGGCTAAAGACCATTTCCTCTTACACAGTAAGCAACCCGTGGCACATTAGATCTGAAACTGTACATATTTCATTGCAGTACCCTAAGTCTAGCAGGGATGGATGGAGGTAACTTCAGTATGAATGCTAAGTTTCAAAATCTTTGCTATAAATTATTAGATTCAAGCCTTCAGACTCCAAAAGCTGGTTGCCTTCCTCCTAAAAATTGAATAGTGTATACATGATCTTTCTGTGTGAAAAGCTGCCTCTGATTTTTGATGATTTAGTACTTGTAAGCCCTTCTTTTCTGCCAGTTGCACATTGCAGTGGCATTTGCACATGCATCTCTTTGAGGATAGGAGGGGGCATGATGTTCTTCGTGTTTCACTGTTTCAGTTATTACGTTTGGGTAATCTGCTGGCAGGTTGCCCTCAGTCAGCCTGAATAGCAAAGTCTTGGGTCCTGCGTCGGTTGCTGTCTCCTCTTCCATGACATCAGGTAGTCAGGGGTATAAAACATGCAGCCAATGCCATTTTAATCAGTCTTTCTTGCCGTGCGGTGCCCGAAGCAGAAGAATTTCGCAAGTGCCGGTCGGCCAACTCCTGAAATTTTCGTTTTTCAGTTTCAGAACCGAAGTCTTCAAATTAAAGCTAAGTACCCCATTGGGGAAACTTTTTCTTGCTCCTTACCGATGTCAGTAAAAGTTAATAATTGCATTACTTGTGGGAAGCAAATACCTCATAAGGATTTTCATTTGTACTGTATTCCTTGCCTAGGCCCTGATCACAACGTGCCTTGCTTTCGGTTTTGTGCTAAATTTAACCAACGCACTATTAAGCGTCGGTATTTTTTTGCTTCTAAATATTTTAGTTCAAGATTTAACTACCCTGAAATGTCGGTTAGCAACCTGAAGAGTTCCCAAAAAACGCAAGGAAAAAGAGACAGATCATCAAGGTCCAAAACCGACGACGAAGCTTCTCCTAAGCCAATCGCCGGTACTCAGTGAGGCGCTTTCGTAGCCCCTGATACCCGCTACTTTTGAGTCGCATGCCTCTACCGAGACCCATTCAGAGTCCGGTATGCCGCAAGATTTGCAAAGTATTGAACCCACGGATGTCTTTCCCTTGGATGGGTCCAGAGCTGCTGAGCAGGCACCGGCTTCTGAGGGTGTTTTCAGGCCTCAACATTTTTATATTAAACCGACACCATCAACAAAAACAAGGACAAAAACTACTTCTGTGTCTAAAAAACCGACTCATGAGCCACATGCTCAGGCCCCTATGCCTAAAAAACAAATTATCAAAATGGCTGAGGATTTAATTACCTTGATCAGGGGTTCCCAAACCACCCCCACCCACTAAGAGGCCTAGGCAAGGCACTGGTTAGGAATCTTCAGATCAGGTTTCCATTTCTTCTGATCAGGAATTTTCTCTTCCACCTTATGAGGATTCTGATGCAAAGAAATCCATCCCGTCTGCATCTCCTCCTGAGGATTACTCTTTTGGAGAGACTTTGCATACTATAAGGGAGCATTTTCATTGGGAGAGTCAGGACTTCTCTGAATCAAAAAAGAGGCTTGAGAGATTTCCTTCTTCCTCAGCATAGGCCTTTGGCAGTTCCTCCTGTATTAGATATTGATGTGTTTTCAGAATCAAGCATGGCTCCTGATTCCCTGCCTCTGGCTCCTAGTAAGTCAGACAGATATTATACAAATTTCTTTTCAAAAATCCTGCTGCTGATCCTAAGACTATTTCTCAGGGTCCGAAGGGTGTTAAGACTTCTACAGCCAAAAATCCTACCCCTTCTGATAGAGATTCCAGGGTGCTGGATAGATGGGGTAAGAAGGTTTGTATGTCTGCAACCTTGGCAAGCAGGGCTTTAAACTGCCAGTTTCATATGCTTAAATATCAACAGCATGTTAATGGGCTTACTGAAACAGAAAATGATGTTGATTTCTGATTGTGTGGAAAATAGTTATAGGATTCATTGCATTCAGCAGAACAGGTTGGAAAGCATACTTTGCAATGTGGTTTTGATTCCTTGGAGGCCTCTTGTATGTCTTCCGTTACTGGATCTGTGATAAGAAGGCATGCCTGGCTCAAGGAGCAAAATCTGCAGCATGATACTCTGTTTGGTAATAAGGCAGAAGATGTTTTAAAGAAAAGCTAAATCTATGCAAACTGTAAAAGATTTCTTGCAAGTGCAGCAACCCAGGTTCAGTAGGCACTGGCCTACTAAAAGTTGGTCCTTTCCTGTGTCCAACAGAGCCACTCAGGGCAAACCCAGGTGCTCAAAAGGCTCCAGATATCAGTCACAGGGATCTTACAGGTCAAAGCAATGGGGGTACCTCCACCTCCAAATCTGGGGGTAACAAAACACAACCCTACAGTAAGCAGTCTCAATGACTTTCCTCTACCATCTCCAAGCACTTATCTTTTGGCAGCCCCCTTGGGGGGAAAATTAGCACTTCATGCTCAAAATTTGCAGTTAATTACCCAGGACAAGTGGGTATTAAACATAGTATCCCAGGGGGACAGATTTCATTTCCATACTTTGCCAATTCCAAACAGATGGCCGGATCTGCCACAAAACCAGTGGGCAGAGGCCCAGAAACTAGTCATGTCCCTCATGGATATGGGGGCTATTCAACCAGTACCAGAAAGGGAAAAAGGACAAGGATTTTATTCAAGACTTTTCCTGGTACCCAGAAAAGACAATTCATGGCGTCCAATACTGGACTTATCGATTCTGAACACGTTCCTGGACATTCCAAAATTCAAAATGCTGACTTTACAACAGCTACTGCCTATGCTAGGCAAGAATGCTTGGTTAGTAACTCTAGACTTAAGAGGCATACCAGCATATCCCAATAAGGGAATCTTGCAGAAGATACCTCCGCTTCAAAGCAGGTTTTTTGCATTACCAATTCTCTGCACTGCCCTTTGGCTTATCTACTGCGCCCAGGGTCTTTACAAAGTGCCTGGCACCAGTAATTGCATTCTGCAGACAAAGAAACATTCAAATTTATCCTTATGTGGATGATTGTCTCATTCAGGCAGAGGACAAGGACACTCTTCTTCAACATCTGGCGTTTGTAAAAAGGCTTCTAGCATGCCTAGGGTACACCATAAACGAGAAGAAATCACAGCTGGTACCCTCTCAAATAATTACATTCCTGGGTGCAAGCTTGAATACAACTGCCCAGATAGCTTACCTCATGCCAGACAAACAAATGCAATTGACAGCATACTTCAAACAAATGGCAACAAAAAACATGTTATCTGCAAGACGAATTCTGCAGGCTTTGGGGGTGCATGGCATCCTGCATTCTATTAATTCCATGTGCGAGACTACATATAAGGAAACTTCATTGGTACCTAAAAAGTTTATGGAGTCAGCATCGTCACAGCCTGGAAACAATGATTCCTCTCATTCCCTGCCTACAACAGGAGTTTCTTTAGTGGGCAGAGACATGTCACCAAAACAAGGGACTGTCATTCACTCTACCCCCTGCCACCCAAACCCTAACTACAGACACATCAGACTATGCTTGGGGGGCCCACCTGGCAGGGAGATGCATTCAGGGCAAATGGAGCCCAAACCAAATGCATCTGCATATCAACCAGAAAGAAATGCTAGATGTTCAGAATGCCCTGACAGCTTTCAAAGGCTTACTTCATCCAGGACAACTGCTAATAAAGACGGACAACACCACACTTATATGGTACATAAACAAGCATGGGGGTACCCATTCCTACCCCCTTTGTAGACTTACCATGGCCTTGTGGAACACAGCCTTGACTTACCAAATACATCTTCAAGCTCAATTCCTGCCAGAAAAACAAAATACTCTGGCAGACGACCTAAGCAGAAACCTTATGGACCCACATGAATGGAAACTGGACCCACAAATCTTCAGCATGTTAACACAGAAATGGGGAAGCCCAGACATAGATCTATTTGCCTCTCCCCACAACTATCAGTTGGACAAATTCTGCACAAGAACTCATCACAAAAAAGCATGGAAGGTGGATGCTTTATCCTTCAGCTGGAAAAACCTATCAGTCTATGCCTTCCCCCCTCTGCCTCTACTCTCCATGATCTTACTAAGTCAGACAGGAAAAAACAAAAATGATTGTAATTGCTCCGGACTGGCCTCGCCAACACTGGTACCCGCTTCTAAGGAATGTCACACCTTCCTCTGTTGTACTTGCCTCAAACACCTCATCTACTGTCTCAACAGAACTATCAAATTCTGCAAACTCAGCTTCAAACTCTAAATCTTGCAGCATGACTAATCGACTAATTATTCAAACCACATCTCTCAGTAAACCTGTGATGGATGTCATTTTGGAAGCCAGAAGGCCTAGTACTAGAAAATCTTATGCTGATAAATGGAAGAGATTCTGTGCTTGGAACCAAGCACAAGGAATAGACACAACAAAGCCCTATATTCCTCAGATTTTACAATACTTAACTGAGATGCTTGACAAGGGCCTACCTTTTTCTTCAATAAAAATCCATGCCTTTGCCATCTCGGCTCATTACAACACAGAGCCTCCCCACTTTTCTCATCCACTGCTAAAACAGTATCTCAGAGGGGCCAAAAATTTAAGGCCTTCCAGGAGAACACCAACTCCTTCATGGGACCTCAATTTTGTGCTGGAAAACCCAAGCTGCCTCCTTTTGAACCAGCAGCTACTGCGGATGTAAAATTTCTATCTTGGAAGACAGCTTTTCTTTTGGCAGTCACTTCAGCTAGAAGGGTTTCAGAACTACAGGCTCTCATGGCAGTGGAGTCTTTCATTATGTTTTACCCAGACAGGGTGGCCCTCAGGACCAATCCTTCTTTTATGCCTAAGGTGGTATCCAGTGTGGCTCTTAACCAAGACCATTCATCTGCCAACATTTTTCCCAAATCCGCAGAACAAGGGGGAGCGGATTCTGCATTCATTGGATGTACACAGACAACTAAGATTCTACTTAAACAGGACAAAATCTGTAAGAAAGTCTGAGCAACTACTGGTAGCATTTGCTGCAGAATCAGAGGGGAAGGCTATATCAAAGCAGACTATTTCTAAATGGATAAGCCACTGCATTCGTTTCTGCTATTTGCACCATGGTAAACCTGTGCCCAAGGGGATCAAATCCCTTTCCACCAGGGCTGCCTCTACTTCAGCAGTTTTTCTCAGAGGGGTGCCAACCAAAGACATTCTAGAAGCTGCTACTTGGAGCTCTGTACACATTCACAAAGCATTATCATTTACCTCTCTTCTCTAAATCCAGGGCAGGCTTTGCCACTGCAGTCCTGCAGGGCCTTATAGCTGCTCCTAATGCTGTTTAGTTCCATCCTCCCATCCATAGCTTTGGGATTCTACCCAAATGTAATGACTGCAACAGCGAAACACGAAGAACATAATACAGTTGTGTACACTTACCATAAATGTAGATGTTCGAGTGTATTCACTGTTGCAGTCCGGGTTACCCACCCGCCATCCCCCATTCTATACGTTTTCTTTCCTTCACTATACTCAAAAGCCTTTGTGGTGTATTTGCTTTTAGTTGAAGGTAAATTTTGTTTCTGAGGTGCATATATATATATATATATATATATATATATATATATATATATATATATATTCTATTTGTTTATATATTTTTGCTCCCCATTTGAGGGGCACCTGACATCTGGGGCAAGAAAAACTGATTAAAATTACGTCTGCTGCATGTTTTATACCCCTGAGACCTGATGTCATGGAGGAGAAGACCGCAACAGACGCAGGACCCAAGACTTAGTTATTCAGGCCGACTTAGGGCAAACTGCCAGCAGATTACCCAAATGTAATGACGGCAACAGTGAATACACTCAAACATCTACATTTATGGTAAGTGTACACAACTGCACTTTATGAATGATTGATGTAATAGTTTAAGCTTTTCAGATTCCAGATAGTGGCAGGTGATTGTTTTTATGTTGAAGATGGTGTAAAATGGATGTTTATGCTGTTATCCAGTAATCTGAATGGCAGAGTGCCATGTGCTGATGATCCTTCACCATCACATTTTTTGTAAGTCAAGTTGCACAAAGAGCTTTTCCATTGAGGTTTAACATAAAGGTCACACACTGCCTCCATGTCCTAGAAATGTTATTCTGAATAGAGATTTTTGACTCTGTACTTACTGCATTCTGATTATTGGGAACATCTCACTGAGCCCTTTTCCTATTTTCAGGGGCCAGTTTGGGGAATGCTGTTGCATACTTTACGAAAACTCAAGAATTTCAGGCATGTAGTGGGAAGTAATTATAAAAGTGATATTCCTCATAAAATGTTTTATGTTTATGTACATGTATGCACACTCGCGTGTTTGTGTTTAAATGCATGTTCTTTATTTTCACTTATGTATTGAAGTTAGTAGTGTCACGTACTATTTCCTCAGCAAAATTGCTCTTTTGCGAGCAGCAATGTAAAGCCGTGGGGGATGATGTAGCTAAGGGCATACAGCATTGTGACTGTGTTTCTTTTCCACTTGCATTTGTTCTTTGTTTAATTCAACCCCAAATACTAGATCCCAGAATTTAGGTATAATACCATATGTCTGGATGACATAAGGACAAAGTACATTCAGGTGTTGGTTATTATACAGTACTCCTGTGTATTTTTTGTTTGAAAATGATGGGAAACGTAACCCTTAACCTTGTATATGTAGTGATGCATGGATTACTTCTTTTTTGTAGGGCTTGCCTTATCATTTTTTGTAGGTCTTGCTTCTTAAGGCTAGTTAGGCCAGGAGATGCCAGTATTGGAACAATGGAAAAGTTTGTTTTTGGAAGTAAATGATCCTTTAGTGTATGCAGCTTTTGCTGCTGCAGAGGGCACATGCAAGGAGTAATTAATTTTCTATTCTAGGCACCTGTTAGTTTATAAAATATTGTAGCATTCCCGACTTTTCTACTGTATTTACTTTTAATAAGAGTCACTTGTTAGATGAATATTTTTATCCTACACTGTATAGTACTGTTTTAAGTTTTGAAACATTCAGTAGTAGCCTGATCCACATAAAGGGTGCCTTAGTGTGTTAACACTAGCTGAGCATCTTATGTTTATTCACATTCTGTTGCATTTTTGCAAACCTCTGTATCTTGTCCTGGTTGACATCGCACCTAAAAAGAAGAAAAAACAGAAGACTAGGCATGTGTCCTCTTCCTTAGCAGCTAGGGAAAAGGAGTAGTTAGACTTCTGACAGTGGTTGTTCAAAACTATATCTTTGAAACCTCACTTCTTTGGATCTCTGCAACCACAGACTACTACTCAAAAAACCTACTCTGGTTTTCTCCTCTTATGATAGGTTCATAGGTGTTTACTAGGATAATGATTACAAGGGCTGTTTTAAGCCTAGCCATACATCCCAAATCTGACAAGTTCTGGTACTCTTAAGTGTAAGCAAGGGATTAGGAGATGAAACCTTTACAAGAAGGGGCTTGGGAGATGAGCCATTTCCGTGCTGCCTGTTCCATTAGAGACATAGGTGCCAGACCAGAGATGAATTTCCTATTCTTTATCCAATTGTCCAAGTTACACTTGAATTTGGTTAGGGAGGTACTCTTTGCATGGGTGAGGAGCCTGCTCAGAGAAGGGGGTAGTCTGTGGGATACATAACTCTCTTTCCAGCAGGTCCTGTTTATATCACAGGCAAGGTTTAAGTCTTTAGAATGGGCAATTCTGGTGATTGTTTTGCAGATATGCAGGAGTTCCATCAGGGTAATATCTGATGCTCTCCCCTCAACAACCTTTAGGAGACAGAATACAGGGATAGGGTGTTGAGCCAGTCTGCATAGGACATGTTACAGAACATGATGAAATACTTTGAATGAATGGCAATCCATGCCGATCACTGATGTTCAGAAGAGGTATTGCACCTTCTTGGAGATGGGTACCACTGCCTTTTCTCCAGCCTCTCCCATCCTTGAGGCTTTCCAGGATGTCTTTCAGTCCACCTTTTCCTGCACCTGATTCTCAGTTACCAGCTCCTAAAAGACCAGAAAGGTTTTACAAGGTGTCTGATGACCTAAAATGTTTATACAAGAATCCAGCGTTAGATCTCTATGCAGTATCTCTGTCTTTAGATAAACCCTCTAAGCTTTTGCACAGTGCTAATGCCCTACCTGCAGATGAAGATAGTAAGGATATGAAGAGATGGGGAAAGAAGATTTACACCTCTGCTACCCTTGCTTTGAGGGCAATTTCCTACCAGACTCAAATGACAAAATATTTGATCTTTGTCCTGCATTCCCTAAATAAAGTCATACTGGACCTTCCTACAACAGTTTACTGTTGCCTGCCACTGAAATTGCCAGACACACCAGTAATTTCAGTTACGATGGTTTTGATGCTTCTTCTAGGGCAGCTGCTACTGAATTTGTTATTTGCAGATATGCATGGCTTTGCAGTCAGCCTGTTCTTGTGGATTTCAAATCAAAACTTTTGGGCTGTCCCAACTTGCTGTTTGGTCCTCAGGCTGTCAGTTTGTTCAGAACACTCCATAACCAAGGTAAGACTATGAATGACTGCAGGCAGAATCTACTCTCCTCATTTCTTGGTTACTATAGGAACTACCCATCAAAATAGCCTTTCTTGATTAGAAGGGATCTTAGGTCAGCCCCCCCCCCCCCAGGAAAAAGTATTCTGGAAAAAAAAAACTTAGGGAGACCTCCCTGTTGGTGGTTCACTATGCAAGCAAAAATCTGCAACCATCTCTGCAGAACTGCTTCCCCTGCCCTCAGTCCAGTTTCTCCTGTTTCCCAAAGACACCCCCCCCCCAACTAGGTGGGAAGCTTTTACTGCTGACACTTGGGTTCTGTCCATTGTCAAGGACTGTTGTGCTTTGTATTTGGAAAATATTTCCTGTATGAAAGACATGCCACAACTTCCTGAAAACCAAATATCCCTTCTGGTCCTCATTATTCAGGACCTCTTTAATCAGGTCACCATCGGGGAAGTGTCAAAGGACTACATGGGAAAAGGGTTTTACTCCAGGATTTTTCTAGTGCTAAGGAAAGAACAGTGGAGACCCATCCTAAACCAGTCTCTCCTAAACACGTACTTGAAGGTGCCATCTTTCAAAATACTCTCTTCGCCTACTTCTGCCTTTCATCCTTCTCTAAGTTTTGTTAGTGTAACTAGATTTGAAGGACTCCAGCTTACACATATCCATTTGTCCTTCTTGCAGCCAATTCCTCAGGTGTTTCTCTGACTCCTCGCATTTTGAGTTTACTGCTCTGCCTTTTGGCCTTTTCACAGCTCCAGGAGTGTTTACAAAGTGCCTAGCTGCAGTAATAGCTTTTTGTTGCACTCAGGGAATCCAAATTTTCCCCAACCTAGATGACTGCTGATTCCGGGATCTCTGTTCCGAAATTTATCACCATCTACACATTCTTCTATTCTTATGTTGCAATATTCTTAACATGAGGGATTCACTGCCAAAGGCGGGCCCGGCATTTAGCCAGTATACAAAATACTTTATCCAGTGCAAGGTACGTGGGACGATGCATGTAGGCCAGCAGCTGGAGTAGGCCATAAAATTTGTCTGTACTTACCATCCGCAGAACTTCTCTGCTGCCAGTCCAAAGGCACAGTTCTTTGGTATTTGAACAAACGGGGGGACAAAGTCATACCTTCTGTGCAAGTTAGCCCTTATGGCATGGGAACTGGCAACTCAGTACAAGGTCTCCCTTCAGGCAGTGTACATCTCCTCAAATCAGAATGTAGTGCAGATACTCTGAGCAGGTCCATGACTCAGTCCCATGAATGGATGATTCACAGGGACATGTTTCTGGACATGCTCCACTGGTGGACATTCCTCAAGTAGATCTCTTTGCCGCCCCTTTGAACACAGCTTCCAAAATTTTGTGCCAGAGTTCTTGATCCTCTGGTATGGAAGGTGGGCACCATTTCTTTCTCAGGGAAGGAGATGCTTCTCTATGCATTTACCCCTTTCCTTTTATTAAGAAAGTTCTGCTAAAAATTCAGCAGGCGAAACCAAAAATCTTGATGTTGGCTCCCTTTTGGCCAAGACAGCATTGGGTCCCTCTTCTGCATTTACCCAAGGGCAGTCATCACAAGTTACCTCAGGGTGGATCTTGTCACACAAGATAAGGGATCTCTCATACAACCACACATGTCAATTCTACATATGACAATGTGGGTGATGTGTCTGAAAGGCATCAGAAGCCTCTTTTCAGAGAACATGTTTAGGGTTGTGAAGAAGGCCAGAAAACCCAGTACTAGGAAATCTTACTTATCCACATGGAAGAGGTTTTCCGTCTGGTTCTGTCTCGTAAACTGGTCACACTTTCTATGGATGTACCTCTGATTTTGTCGTGTGAACTGCTGAAGGCTGGGTTGGCTTATTCCTCTGTGAAAGCTCATCTGTCAGCTATTTCTGCTGGTCTGCATTTGTATCCTTTGGCCTTTAGATTGAAGGGTTAAACTCCTTCCTTAAAGGCGTGCTTCACCTCAGCCCACCCACAAAGGACATTCCTCCTCCTCAGGATCTCAGTTTTGACTTGGAAAAATTTACTGCGAGTCTGTTTGAACCTGCAGCTACAGCTTCCCTACAATACTGTACTTGGAAGACTCTGTTGTTGTTAGCCATCACTTCAGCCAGGAGGATGTCTGAACTTCAAACCTTGATGGCCCCCTCCTGGTTTTCCATAAGGATAATAATTCCTACTGTACTAACCCTTCTTTTATGCCCACGTTTGTGAAGGAGTTGTCACTTAACCAATCTATTCACTTGCCTACTTTTTTCCCCTCTCCACAGTAGTCTAGTGAGAGAGTTCTTCACACCTTGAATGGGCATAGACAGCTCAGATTTTACTTGGATAAAGCTAAGACGGTCATGAAATGTGCTCAGTTTTTTCTTTTTATCCCCTGGCTCTGGAAATGCCTGTTTGGAAGCAGATTATTTCCACTTGGATTTCTAAGGCTGTATCGTTTTATGTGTTTCATGGTAAGAGCCTTTCTACTCCTGTTAACACTCATTCTACAAGAACTGTGGCTTCTTCGGATACTTTTTTTTCAAAGGTTTGGATACTAACACCATCTTAGAGGCAGCTACTTAGTCTATTGTTCATGCCGCCACCAAACATTATAAACTAGATGACATTTCCAAATCTAGAGCTGACTTTGCTTCTCCATGCTTTTTTTGTAAGAAAGCACCTCTGCTCCTTTTCTTCCTCATGAGCTTTGCTACTTTCCCTCATTAGGAATACTGCAACATAAGAAAAATCTTAACATAACTCTAGATGTCATTCTCTTCTATGTTGCAGTGTTCTGTCCCTTACACCTAACCCCTGTTTTTTGTCCTTTTCCCTGGATGTATGTTTACCTCTGTTCCTTAGGCTGGTGTTCTTACTGGGCATTCAGTTCTGAGGATAGTATGTGCAGACATCACTTTTATGGCCTAAGTACAATGTCCCACGTACCTTGCAGTGGGTAAAGTCTTTTGTATACTGGCCAAACATCAGGACCCCCTTTGGCATGAGTCCTTCATGTTAAGAATGTTGCAGCATAGAAGAGAAGGACATTTATGGTTATGGTAAAATTTTACACAACTATTCTTTCACCCTCCAACTTCTTACAGGTCTGGGTTTGACTATAAGCTACAAAAAAAATCCCATGTGGTCCGTGCACAGGACTTGGTTTTCCTGGGCTGCTGACTGGTCACAAATAAAATGCATGCTTTCCTCCTCCAGGAGAAAGTTTTGTCCATTTTTTTTCCAAAATCTCTCCTTTGCCAACCCATTGCTCAGCAAGGGAGATATTAAGAACTTTGGGGTTCATGACGGCCTCCATTCCGACACTCCCCCTGGCTAGACTTCACCCAGGGAAAATCCAGTGTACTTGAAGTCTGTGTGGCCTCAGCGCTGTCACCCCTTGGCCACCCTGATCCCCCTCCTCCCTTGTCTCAAAAAGGAGCTACTTTTTTGAAAGGGACTGGTCCTTAACCCAGGACTGCCATTCACACCACCACTGTCTCTTCAACAAATTGACACAGATGCATTGGAAGGGTACATACAGGATCACACTGGGTGTGAGGAAATAGCAACCTCAGATGTCCTTCTATTCATATGCTGCTGTATTCATGACATCAGGGAGTTTGCCTCTGGTGAACTCTCATATGTCTGGCCATTATACAAATGTTAAATGCTACTACTAGGATGCGCATGATGTCCTGTGCCTCTCTCTCAGACGTCAGTTGTAAATGGACATCTGGTATAAAGCAGACATCGCCATGGACATTCTTCAGACCTTTTTTGCCACTTATGTGACTGCCAGCTCCGGACTTCCTTTCATTCAAACCCCCCCCCCCCCCCCCGTCCAAACCCTGACAACAGACTCATCAGAATGTGCATGGGGGGCTCACATGGCAGCCAAATGCATTCAAGGCAAATGCAGCCCAAGACAAATGCACCTGCACATCAATCAAAAAGAAATGTTAGCTGTACAGTATGCACTGACAGCCTTCAAATACCTTATTCTTCCAGGACAACCCTTGATAAAGGTCGACAACACCACAGTTATGTGGTACATAAACAAGCGGGGGGGGGGGTTCATTCCTACCTACTCTTCAGGTTAGCCATGGCTCTGTGGAACACAGCCTTGAGCAACCAAGTGCACCTGCAAGCTCAATTCCTGCCAGGCAAACAAAACTCACTGGCAGATGACTTAAGCAGAAATCTAATGGGCCCACATAAGTGGAAACTGGAACCCGGCTCATTCAAACTTCTAATCCACAGGTGGGGGACACCAGAGGTGGACCTCTTTGCCCCCCCCCCCAAACCATCAATTGAGCAATATTTGCACCAGAACTTCCACAGCCAAGCATGGAAAGTGGATGCCCTATCCTTTACATGGGAAAACCTCTCAATCTGTGCATTTCCCCCTCTGCCCCTCCTGTCGAAAGTACTATTCAAGATCAAGCAGGACAGGTCAAGGACAATCCTTATTGCACCAGACTGGCCACGCCAGCACTGGTGCCCACTTTTTTATGCAGTCTGAGAACAGTGCCACCCTGGCACCTGCATCAGACCCCCTCTCTGCTGTCCCAGCAGGAGGGCCAGATTTTGCATCCTCTGCTGCAAACCCTGAACCTAGCAACCTGGATTTTACTCCCTGAATACATCACCAGCAACCCACAGCAAACAGGTGCTGGATGACATCCTTGAGGCCAGGAGACCCACTACTAGGAAATCCTATTCTGAAAAGTGGAAAAGATACTACTGTTAGAGCCAGTCTCAGGGAAAGGACACAGCTGTGCCCTCCTTACCTCAAATCCTAGATTATCTAGCACATCTGCTCCACAAAGGCCTATCCTTCTCATCTATTAAGAGTCACGCCTCTGCCATCTCAGCTCATTACAATACTGAACCACCCCTCTTCTCTCACCGTCTGGTCAAACAGTTCCTGAGAGGAGCTAAAAATTTAAGACCCCCGAGGAGAGCTCCCACTCCTGGCTGGGACCTTAACTTTGTACTAGAGAAGCTCACGCTTCCCCCTTTTGAGCCTGCTGCTACAGCAGAGGTAAAATTCCTCTCTTGGAAAACAGCTTTACTTCTAGCCATCATTTCAGCTAGAAGAGTGTCAGAGTTACAGGCCATTATGGCCATGGAGCCCTTTACTATCTTCCATGCGGACAGGGTTTCCCTCAGGACTAACCCATCTTTTATACCGAAGGTGGTATACAGTGTGGCTTTAAACAAATCCATCCATTTACCAATCTTTTTTTACTAATCCTCAGAATAAAGGGGAAATGATCCTGCACTCCTTGGACGTGCATTGACAGCTTAGGTTCTACCTTGACAGGACTGAACCTTTCAGAAAATCTGACCAGCTGCTAGTCAGCTTTGCTACAGGAGCAGGAGGGCAAGGCCATTTCAAAGCAAACCATCTCCAAATGGATAGCATACTGCATTCATTTCTGCTACAAACACCATGGAAAACCTACCCCACAGGGGATCAGAACCCATTCCACTAGGGCTACCTCAACCTCTACAGCATTTCTCAGGGGAGTCCAGTACACACCTTCACCAAGCATCATCACTTGCCTATCTTTTCTAAATCCAGAGCTGGATTTGCTACAGCAGTCTTACAAGGCTTGCTAGCCAGCCCTAATACTTCTTGACTGCCTCCACCCTTCCTCAGCTTTGGGAATCAACCCAAATGTGATGTCTGCAACAGTGAAACATGAAGAACATAGTACAGTTGTGTACACTTACCATAAATGTAGATGTTAGAGTGTATTCACTGTTGAAGTCTTGGTTACCCTCCCTCCAGCCCCCTGACTTTTCTATACTTCCTTCCTATCCCTTTTTTTTGGGGGGGCCATATCTTATGGCAGTGGTATTTACTTTTTACTGGAGGTATTCCACACCGTGTAATTGCTTCCTATTTTGGGAGCTTCTGACATCTGGGGCAAGAAAAACTGGTATAATGGCGTCTGCTGCATGTTTTATACCCCTGACAACCTGACGTCATGGAAGAGGTGACAACATCCGACGCAGAAATCCCAAGACTCTGGTATTCGGGCCGACTGAGGGCTACTTGCAGGCAGATAACCCAAATGTGATGACTGCAACAGTGAATACACTTGAACATCTACATTTATGCTAAGTGTACACAGCTGTACTTTCTGTAGGGTCTTTTGTCTTCCCCAAAACAATGTCATGATAAGTAATGTCGTAGCAGCCTTTCAGCATATTATTAGCACTACTGTAATGGTGATCTCTACAGCAAGCATAGTACAGCTGTGATGTACTGCGACAGTAGATATTCATATACAAAGATCACTGCTGCTTTAGGGTCTCCTCTTCTCCTTCCCCCAACAAAAAGATACAGAAACCTGAGTGATTTATGTTGGGGTGTAAAGGGGGGGGGGCATTTTTTGATTCTGTATGGACACATACCATTGGGAAAATAACAGTGTAAGAAACTTCTCTGTGTGGAAGATTTTCAGTCCATATATCTCTAGTTAATCACTGTATATTAATCAGATCAGACAATAGTAGTAGAAGTAGCGAACTTAAACTCATCTTAAGTTAAAAAATATATATATATAATTGTACAGACTTGCTAAGTATTCGAAAGTAATCCAAGCAAGGCAAAGCAGTCTGTTACCGGTCGAAAATCCTTTAAGTACACAGACAAGCGATCCAAGTAAAACAAAAAGAGTAATAGCTTCCTCAGAAGCTTTCTGAATATATATATATATATATATATATATATGTATATATACATATTTTATATATATATATATATATATATATATATATATATATATATATATATATATATATATATATATATATATATATACATATACACATACATATACTTTTTATCAGGCAAAGGAGTGGTTTATTGTGCTGTAAAACAGTGTTATTGGTACACATGTTAAATTCACATCCCTTCCCCAATCAGTGTGACATTCGAGCTGGTCCTGCCCTACTTAGTAGCTGTCATAATAACATAACCCTTATGTACTTTAAATAAAATTTATAATGATGTGGTACCTCTTATTTAACCAGATTATTAAGTAGATTGTTAAGTCTGTGATTTTATCCAAGACAATATACTACATGGCTAGAAATATATCAACCTTAGTCCATTTGGCAATCAAAAAATGTATATAAATATATACATATGCACTTTGCATGTAAAAAATCAATTGCATAAATCATGTTGTATTTTCATAACCTATTAACAAAGATCGCTTTTGTCCTTCAAGACTTAAGGTCTGTGTACAAGAACCCTAAAAACTATCTATAAAATATATATAATTGTATAATTAGTTAGTATTGTTATTACACATCATTTTGAATAAAGTGGAAAAAAAAAGAGAACCAGAAAAAAAAAAAATAAAAAAATGTAGGATGATGGAAACAAAATATACACTTTAATTACAACTGATTTAAAATGGTATTTAAAACTAACTGGTAGAATAAAATAAAATAAAATTAGTCATGTAAACAATGTGGCAATTTTCTAAGTTCCAGTGCACTTTTAATTGAACAGTAGTAGTTTAGACCAGGCTTCCTAAAAGAGTTCTACTTTAATTGCCAGAAGAGTTCATATGTCTCCAGAATATTCGGGATGTCTCCTTCAAGATCACCCATGTCTATGTTATCCAGGATCTGGAACTTAAAACCTGTATGTCTTTTATGAAGAGAAAGGTGTTTGGCTAGTGCATTATTTTTACATCTAGAGTGGATTTCTGACGGATGACATTAAATCCTGCGCTTGAGTTTTACAGTCTTGCCCACATAGAATGCATCACATTCATTGTACTGTGCCCTGTAAATTACTTTTGTAGTGTTAGTCACCCCCTGCACTGGTCTTAATAGTTTTTATTGCCCTTATTTAAAGAAAATCATCACCTTGCTTTATAAATATACAAAGTGTACAGTTAGTTTAACATCTTTGTGTTTGTCTCATATGGTCTGGGTCTAATGTTCCTTGCCTTCCTATAAACAAAGGATGGGGTTTCACCTAAGATGTTACTCAGAAAAGGGTTTCCTGTGATATTTTTATAGATAGTTTTTAGGGTTCTTGTACACAGACCTGAAGAAGTCTAGAAGGACAAAAGCGATCTTTGTTAACAATAGGTTATGAAAATCGAATATGATTTTTACAACTGATTTTTTACATGCAAAGTGTATATGCATATATTTATATATATTTTTTGATTGCCAAATGTACTAAGGTTGATAATATTTCCAGCCATGTAGTATATTGTCTTGGATAAAATCACAGACTTAATCTACTTAATAATCTTGTTAAGTAAGATTTATCACATTGTTATAAATTTTATTTAAAGTGCATAAGGGTTATATTACTATGACAGCTACTAAGTAGGGCAGGACCAGCTCGAATGTCACACTGATGGAGGAAGGGATGTGAATTTAACATGTGTACTAGTAACACTTTGTTTTACAGCACAATAAACCACTCCCTTGCCTGATAAAAAGTATATATGTGTTTAGAAAGCTTATGAGGAAACTATTACTGTTTTTTTTTTTTGTTTTACTTGGCTTGCTTGCCTGTGTACTTAAAGGATTTTCGACTGGAAACAGACTGCCTGCCTTGCTTGGATTACTTTCGAATACTTAGTAATTCTGTACAATGTTTTATATATATATATATATATATATATATATATCTATATATATATATATATATATATATATATATATATATATATATATATATATATATATATATATTTTTTTTTTTTTTTTTATGACTTAAGACAAGTTTAAGTTTGCTACTTCTACTACTATTGTCTGATCTGATTAATATACACTGATTAACTAGAGATATATGAACTGAAAATTTTCCACACAGAGAAGATGTTCTTCGTGTTTCACTGTTGCAGTCATCACACTTGGGTTATGTTACCAGGGGTAGCCCTCAGTCGGCCCGAATACCAGAGGCTTAGTATTTCTGCGTCGGTTGCTGTCGCTGTAGGATTAATGTCAGGTTGTCAGTGGTATAAAATCAGGCAGCAGACGCCATTACATCAGTCTTTCTTTCCAAGGAGCCTGAAGCAGAAGCAGTTCGCACAATTGCCGGTCGGCCGCTGAGTTTTCATTTGCGAATTGAAGTTGAAGTCTTCTAAAGCTAAGTACCCCATTGGGGATCCTTTTTTCTTGCTCTAATCGATGCCAGAAAAAGTTAACAATTGTCTCGCCTGTGGAAAGCAAATACCTCACCGAAACTTCCATTCTTACTGCATCACCTGTTTAGGTGTAGACCACGACATCCATCTCTGTCGCTTTTGTGCTTTGTTCAATGCCAGAACTATATGTCATCTGGCCCTTATTGTAGCCAGATATTTTTGCTCTGTCTTCGTATTCTGATATGGCTTCGGTAAATCATCCGACTACCGATCTTCCAAAATAATGTATGGATAAAGACAGAGACAAACCGCACAGGTCCAAAACTGCCGGCGACGTTTCCGTTAAGCTAGTAGTCAGTTCTCTGGTCCTCAGCGAGGTGCTTTTCCAGCCCCTGATGCCCACTTCTGTGGATTTGCAGGCTGCTACCGAGACCCGTTCGGAGTTCAGTATGCCACGAGACTCTTCTTTGACAAAGGATCCTGCGGATGTCTCTACCTTGGATGGGTCTAGAGCCGCTGATCAGGCACCGGCTTCCGAGGAAGTTCTTCGAACTACCAATACGTAACACAAACCGACGACTTCTTTCACATCTTCATTTCTTTCTAAAACCACCAAGTTTCTAAGGCCCAGGGTACGAACTACTCCTAAAAAACAGATGACCCAAGCTCAGACACCTGCTTCCATGCCTCGATCTGAAATGCTTAAAATGGCGGAAGACCTTATGCTTATTAGGGGAAGCCAGGCAACCCCTTCTAAAAGAAAGAGACTTGTCCCCAGTAGTTTTATCTGAACAGGAGTCTGATGACTCTGAGGGTGTTCTTCGTGTTTCACTGTTGGTCATTACATTTGGGTAATCTGCTGGCGGGTTGCCCTCAGTCGGCCTGAATAACAAAGTCTTGGGTCCTGAGTCGATTGCTGTCTGTTCTTCCATGACGTCAGGGGTATAAAACATGCAGCCGACGCCATTTTATTCAGTCTTTCTTGCCGTGCGGTGCCCGAAGCAGAAGCAGTTCGCAAGTGCCGGTCGGCCGACTCATGAAATTTTCGCATTCAAGTTTCAGAACCGAAGTCTTCAATTAAAGCTAAGTACCCCGTTGGAGAAACTTTTTCTTGCTCCTTACCGATGTCAGTAAAAGCTAATACTTGTGGGAAACAAATACCTCATAAGGATTTTCATTTGTACTGTATTCCTTGCCTAGGCCCAGATCATAACGTGCCTTGCTGTTGGTTTTGTGCTAGATTTAACCAATGCACTATTAAGCATCTGTATATTTTTGCTTCAAAATATTTTGGATCCAGATTTAATTACCCTGAAATGTCGTCTGATAGCAATCAGACTATTGGAGTTCGCAAAAAAACGTAAAGAAACTGAGACAGACCGTCGAGGTCCAAAACCGACGAAGCTTCTCCTAAGCCAGTCCCCATTACTCAGGCGCTTTCGCAGCCCCTGCTACCCACTACTTTTGAGTCACAGGCCTCTACCGAGACCCATGCAGAGTCAGGTATGCCACTAGATTCTCAGAGTATTGAACCTGCGGATGTCTCTCCCTTGGATGGGCCTGGAGCCGCTGAGCAGGCACTGGCTTCTGAGGGTGTTTTCAGGCCTCAACATTTTTATATAAAACCAACGCCAACTTCAAAAACAAAATCAAAAACAACTTCTACGTCTAAAAAATTGACGCATGAGCCACGTGCTCAGGCCTCTATGCTTAAAAAACAGATGATCAAAATGGCTGAGGACTTAATTACCTTGATCAGGGTCCCCAGCCCCCCACCCCCCCTGATAACAGGCATAGACAAGATACTGATTATGAATCTTCAGATCAGGTTTCCATTTCTTCTGATTCCTCTTCTGATCAGGAATTTTCTGTATCACCCTATGAGGATTCAGATGCAGAAGAATCCATCCCATCTGCATCTCCTCCTGAGGATTATTCTTTTGGAGAAACCTTGCATACTTTAAGGGAACATTTTCATTGGGAGAGTCAAGATTTCTCTGAATCAAAAAAGAGGCTTAGGGATTTCCTCCTTCTTCCTCAGCACAGGCCTTTGGCTATACCTCCTGTATTAGATATTGTTGATTATGTGTTTTTGGAATCAAGCATGGCTCCTGATTCCCTACCTCCGGCTCCTAGTAAGCCAGACAGATATTACAGGGTTCCTGACTCCCACAAATTTCTATTCAAAAATCCTGCTGCTGATGCTGAAACTATCTCACAGGGTCCCAAAGGTATAAAGGCTTCTACAGCCAAAAATCCTACCCCCTCTGTTAGAGATTCCAGAGCGCTGGATAGATGGGGAAAGAAGGTTTATATGTCTGCAACCTTGGCAATTAGGGCCTTAAACTGCCAGTTTCATATGCTTAAATATCAACAGCATGTTATGGGCCTATTGAAACAGAAAATTATGAGTTCTGATTGTGTGGAAAATAAAGAATTACAGGAATTATTGCATGCAGCAGAACAGGTTGGAAAGCATAATTTGCAATGTGGTTTTGATTCCTTGGAGGCCTCTTGCAGGGCTGCAGTTACTGGATCTGTGATTAGAAGGCATGCCTGGCTCAAGGAGCAAAATCTGCCTGATCATGTTAAAGCAAAATTGTTGGATGCCCCTTTACAGCATGATACTGTGTTTAGTAATAAGGCAGAAGAGGTTTTAAAGAAAATGGAAGACAAAGCTACATCTATGCAAACTCTAAAAGATTTCTTACAAGTGCAGCCTCCTAGATTCAGTAGGCACTGGCCTACTAAAAATTGGTCCTTTCCTGTGTCCAACAGAGCCTCTCAAGGCAAATCCAGGTGCTCAAAAGGCTCTAGATACCAATCACAGGGTTCTTACAGGTCAAAGTAATGAGGTGCTTCCACCTCCAAATCTGGAGGAAACAAAGCACAACCCTACAGTAAGCAGTCTCAGTGACTTCCCTCTACCATCACCAAGCACATATCTTTTGGCAGCCCTCTTGGGGGGGAAATTAGCACTTCATGCTCAAAATTGGCAATTAATTACCCAGGACAAGTGGGTATTAAACATAGTATCCCAGGGATACAGATTTCATTTCCATACTTTGCCAATTCCAAACGGTTGGCCAGATCTGCCACAAAATCAATGGGCAGAGGCTCAGAAACAAGTTACATCCCTCATGGATATGGGGGCTATTCATCCAGTACCAGAACAGGAAAAAGGACAAGG